>NW_008622251.1:165685-196397 GCF_000691845.1 Merops nubicus | reverse complement strand
GAGCAGGTTTGCTGGCAGGACTTGTGGGACTTCGGGGCACATAGCCTGGAAACGTTTGTGAAGAACTACAGCCCGTGGGGAGGACTCACCTTGGCGAAGCTCACGAAGGGCTGTCTCCTGTGGGAGGAACTCCGTGCTGGAGCAGGGGGAGAGTGTGAGGAGGCTTTCCCCTGAGGAGGGATAAGGAGCAGAAATGTGTGATGAACTGACCACAACCTCCATTCCCCGTCCCCCGGTGCAGCTCAGGGGGAGTGATGTTAAGCCTGGGAAAAAGGGAAAGGTAGAAGGAAGGTGGTTTTAAGATTTGCTTTTATTCGTTGTTACCCTTCTGTGATTCAATTGGTAATATATTCAGCTAATTCCCCAAAATCAATTCTGTTTTTCCTATGATGAGCTTTTTGTTACATATTCTGTCCCCCATCCATCTGGGGAGAGGGAGTGATAGAGCAGCTTGGGGGGCACCTGGTGTCCAACCAGGGTCAGCCCACCACGGGAGTGTGGCAGCGTGGGGTAGGATGTGTTGAGGTCTGGTTTTGGTCCTGGTGTAGGTTTGCTTCATAAATTCTGGCAAACAGTTTATATTCCTTGGTTTTCTCTTTTATTATGGGAAGGGATTAGTAATTCTGCAAAACCTGTTAAGTTACTGGTGCTGAATAACAAATACAGCTCTGTGTAAACAGAGAAAATAAGTGTCCTTTAATAACACCGAGCAGAAATTGTCACTTTGTTTTAAATTTCGTCATAAAAACCTGATGAAAAGACATGTCTGTAGCTTCGTATTTGACTTAAGCAGAGGAGCTGGATTTTGAGCCTGTGGATCCTGCTTGGGTGTTTGTTCTGAATGCCACGCAGACTTGAGCAGTTTCTTTCTAATCCTGTGTGAGTTTGGCAGGTTGGGCTAACTGTGTGTGCTGGCTGTGGGGTGGCTTTAAAGATGTGGTACAATAGGCTGAAAAAAATTGTCTGATTCTTCTTGATTTATAGAACACAGCAGGAGTGGTAAAGCACAGAACTGTAAGGAGGAAAAAAACTAATTCCAGGTGAGCTAGGGAAGACTTCTGCAGCTACTCACGGGTGGTGTGTCAAGTTCAAGTCAAGGTCTTTTTGTCTTTTTTTTTTTTTTCTTCTTTTTAGTTACACTAATTTAGCTTTGTGCATGTGACAGCTGATCATGTGGAGAAGTGTCCTTTATGAATTATTTTATTGTCTTTCCTTCAAAATATTTATTACACAGAGTGCATTCGAGCTCAAGGGAACGTGTAGCAGGTGCCATCTTTTAGCCAGTTTCATCAGGTTATGATGGAGGTTCGGTACAAATGTGCTGCAGAGATGCAGAAAAACATTAACATCAACGATTTTTGCTCACCTAGTTTGACAACATACCTACTCAGCTACTCAGTCCTAAAGGTGTGAGTAATGTCTTGTTTACCCTTACCCAGGTGCTTTGAAACCTCTGTGCAGTACTGACATATTCATGAATCAAAACTAGATGCTGCACATGAACACTTCAGTGGTGAAGAAGAAGCAGGGCATTCACCTTACTTAGAGTTAAAATAATATTGAAAGCAAAACATTTTCCTCTATTTTTCCAATTTTTTTTCTCAACTTTATCCGTGTGACAAAGATCTCTGTGATCATTTTACTGGGTAGTTTTTTTTTTTTTTATTCCATCCTTTACTGTGTTTCGATGTGTCTTTATCTAGTTGAGATGAAGAAAAATAGGAATATGTTTCACAGAGCCATAGTAGGGCTTTTAGTGCCTATTTTTTCTGAAGAATGGGTTGTATATGGAGGCTATAAACAAACTGGGGCTCCTAGCCAAACTGTTTCTCAAGACTGTCTGTGGAAGGGTATCCCTAGGGCTGGCTGAGAGGTGGCACAGGGTAGTCTGCTCTCTCTGCCTTCTCTAGTTTGGTTAGCAGAGGCTCCACTGTAAACAAGCTTGGAGCTGAGCTGCTGGGCTTTCCAAGGAAAAGGTTCCCAGAGGTAAATAAGGATGTTGAAGTGATGCCAGACTTTAAAGGCAAACAAAAATGTTTTCCTTGGAGCAGTTGGGCAAATAAAAAGTCAGTATTTCTTAGGCTCTCAGGTATTCTAATGGAGTTTCCAACCATGGAGTTGGAGAGCAAACCAAACAAAGTTTTGTGAAAGGAGCCAGAAGACCACAAATAAAAGGCTTTGGAACATGCAAATCGGGAATCATTGCTCAGGCCCTGCAGCAGGTAAAGCAGGTTTTCAAATGTCTGTAGACAATGACTGCTCCTCATATTTTTGACAACTAAAAGCTGTTGATCACGTGAGAGTTGAGTGTCCTGTGCAAAATAATCTTGCATTGTCTAGTTCCCAGTGTCTGTCTTATGCTGAGCCAAAAGTACTGGTGTGCTTGCCTTAAATGTGCCTTTTACCCAGTGTCAGTGGCCAGGCAGTACCTGGGCAAAGGTGGCTCACTGTTACTGCAGTGGGGTCCTCAAGTCGTGAGCCAGCCCCTCCAGACTGCAGGATCCACAGCAGTGTTACCTGAGCAACAACAGAATTTGTGGAGATGCTGACTGTGACATGGTGGGGTGGTCAGACTCTCCTACCAAACCTTGAGGAGACTTCCTAAAAGATCTGAGTGTAGGCTAGGTCTTTTCCTCATGCTGTTTAGTGCAAGACCCACAGTCAATAAAGCATTACTCTTGATGAGCTGTGAAGAGATGAGGTGCTGCTGACTGCATAAAGAAAAGATGGGGCTGGAAATGATGCAAGAAATTTTGTTTGCAATTGATTTCATCCAGATATTTGGTGCAGTCAGGAGTGAAGATGAAGTGGTATAATTTTATTGCAACCCTCTTATAATACATCTGTAAACCAGAAACAGTCTTTCTCTCAGAGCCCACAGTGTAGTTTTGATAATGTACTTGAACTACGTCTTGTAAAGCTTTGGAAATGTTTGAGCATTGCAAAGAAAAAAAGGTTTTTTTTTGTAAAACCAGGATCCTGAGTGGCCAGGAACATTTATGATTCTTGCATTGAGTGCTTTTAAGTGCAAATGGAGGACCTGACCCTATGGGATGCTGAGATCCTTCAGTTTCTGCTGACCTAAAGAACATTTACCATCATTCCGTTTTGGATTCAGCTGTTTCCAGGAACTCTGAGTGGTTTGTTTGAACTGTTTAATTTTCTTGATTCTCTTACGGCTGGAAACAGATACTTCAGAGCAAGCGACTGAAAGACCTCAATTTATTTAGGTTATGAAGAAAGATTTCCAGGCTCTTTGCTTAAAGTGTGCAAGTCTCTTCATGGAGAACAAATAAAACTGAAGGACTCTTAATTAAAGCACTAAGATCATAGCAATAACCATCTGGAAACGACCTCCTGCAACATTCCAATCAAAGCAAGTTGCTATTTCTGAACAGGGCTATTAACTACTGAAGCTACTCTCAGCACTCATCTGTGACATTGATGGATGACTTGAAGTTTCCAATACTGTGGGACATCTAGTAGACATGCAAATTACTGGCTTTAATAAAGGGCTGTCCAGGTAGGAGTCTTCTTGTACTGGGAATCTGGATTAAATAGTGTAATGTGGGGTTTAGCCTTCATTAATCTGAGAAGATTTAGGGGCCCTTACTGTACTTGTCCTTCAGATAAGAATCAAGTTGATCTAAGCAAATAGCTTAAACACCAATAAATCATAGAATAGTTTGGGTTGGAAGGGACCTTTAAAGGTCACCCAGTCCAAGCCCCCTGCAGGGAGCAGGGACATCTGCAACTAGAGCAGGTTACTCAGAGCAACCATCCAGCCTCACCTGGGATGGTCCCAGGAGTGAGGCATCGACCACCTCTCTGGGCAACCTGGGCCACTGTTTTACTACCCTCAGTGTAAAAAATGTCTTCCTTTTATCTAGTCTAAGTCTCCCCTCTTTTAGTTTAAAAACATCACCCCTTGTCACAACAGGCCCTGCTAAGGGATTGTCCCCATCTTTCTTACAGGTCCCCGTTAGGTACTGAAAGGCCACAATGAGGTCTCTCTTGAGCCTTCTCCAGAAGAGCTTCATTTTTCAGTGGAGAATGAAGCACAAAGAGGTGCTGAGACCTTTTTCTGCTCCCCTGCCTGCCTCATACGACCTCTTTCACCTCCCCACAGGAGGGAAGTCCCGTGTCACTGGATGCAGGTGCACAGAGCTGCCCTGTGCCTTTGCTGGAGCAGTGCATTTTCAGCTGGGGAACAGGGAGGGAGCAGCAGAGGACACAGGGGAGCAGGATGGAACACCAGTGTCCCACAGCACTCAGTTTTGATCTCACTTGTTATCACATAACTTTTGAATTGTGTCACAAATGATACTTGTGTCTTCCCTGAAGACAAAGCACAGGGGTTGTAAACCAGCGGTGGGTTCATACAGTGTGATGTGAAATGCTCCTGATTTTCATCTGGACAATTTCTTAAGTGCAGCCAAATTTACTCTGGGGCTTTACTACTCTGTCACAAGTGTGAGATCTTGGTCTTGGAGGTGACTGGTCCTTTTCTTTGCTCCTGGAGGGGGCAGAGGAAAGGAGAACTGCAGCAGCTCACACTTCTGACTAATGAAATCCTCATCAACTGTATTTATTTTTCAACAATACCCATAAGTTACACTCTTATGCTTCATTTTACCTGTGATATTTTATACCCTCCAGCAGGTGCTGCTGCATCCTGCTAATGTCTTATTCATGGAGGAGAAAAAAAAAATCAGTCATTTGATTTAATACTATGCAAATGGACTTTGCTCTTTGTTTTGTGTGATGAATGTGTCTGTGTTCTCTTCTCTTCCTCAAGATATTTGCCAGCAGAGTGACTAAGAAGGGAATTTTTATGATCCCAGCATATTTAACCCTGCAAGCACTCGTTGTAAGAGGGGGCTGAAGATCAGTGGGAGTTGCTTGTCAAGGCCATACTTGGAGCACATTAAACGGATGCAGGCAGGAATACGTTTGTATTTCTATAAAATATGAAGAAATGCAGGTGTTTCTTTTGAAGTAAAGAATATTCATTTAAAAATTTGAAGTTCTAAAAGTTTTTAGCTGGCTTGTTGGTTTTCCCAAGTTTCTAGAGCTTTAAGTCATTTAAGCTAATGATTTTAAATGGGTCTTATCATTAGCCCAAATAGCTGGTCCTGAACGCCCAAAGTTTGGAATACAGCTTACACCACACACGTTTCAGGCTCTCTCCTTTAGGATGCCCAGGTGAAGAAGTGTGGCTGAGTTCCATACAGAAAATGTAAGGAGGGGACGTGCTTCGTTATGTTTGCTGATGAACTGCGTGTGCCAGGCAGGAATTTGTGGGTAGTAAAAGTTGAAATTAGGCAGTGGTGTGAGTTATGTGCCCTTGAAGTCCTTGAGGTGCATCAGGCCAGAGATGTGCTCATGAGGAGAGATCTCACTGATCTCTGGTGCTTGCCCACACCTTTGGGCTGTGCTGCTGGGTCCATCCAGGGAATTGAAATTCTGCCATAGTGGTTTTCCTCACTTGTTACAGAGGCTAAACTGGGTTGTGAGTGATTTTGGCACTTCTGGGGTTATCTAGGAGCATCAGAAGGTGAATCCAAGTTCAATAAGCTAAAGTATTGGTTTGCTTTTGATATTTAACTTTATTCATAGTCCAAAATGTCCAATATTAGAACAAGGAGAGTAAACTACAATCATAGGTCTCAGGCAGGCAGCACCTGCTGCTCTGCCACATGGAGCAGCGTGTGCTCCTCTGGCCCTTCTGGCTGGGGAGGGCTGGAATTACAATCTCCACCTTCTGTGTTTCTCTTAGAAATGCAGCCCAGCTGTGGCAGTCACCGCTCAGGATGTTATGGTGATGGCTCAGAAGGAAAAGACCTTTATTTTTTCCTTTTGGCTTAAATCCAAAAGGTTAAATATAATTAGATTTGAAGATTTCTCCTAATAATCTACATAATATAGATGTAATAAACATATAGATAAAAAGTCTTTAGTCAATAAGGTCTGAAGTTCTCATAACTTTGATAAATTCCGGTTTGGATCTTGAATGAGTTTCAGCTCCATGTGTTTCAGATGCTCTGGAATGTGTATCTGTCTTGAAATGGGCAGTCTATTTTATGCTAAATCTGGAAGCATTCATAAGCTTTAGATTGAGTGGGGTTTTGTGTGTGCCTCCATCCTTTATGGACCTGTAGAGGCAGGGTGGCTAACTAGATTGAGGATGCCAAGTGGCATTAACCCACCTTGGGCAGCTTGGGTCCATGCCTTGTGGTACAGATATACAACCTAAATGTGATTATAAGTAACTGGTAAATGAAGTATGTGTAATAGTAGTTAATGCTTACTCAGTGCTTTCTTTTCCTAGATTCCCAGGCAGCTCACAAAACTTTTTACAGTTTCAGCCTTAGCTTATAGATAAGAGAATAAAGTTGCTAAATGTGAAGAGGGTGGTTCAAAGTTGTAAAGTGAACCAGTGGTGACACTGGAAAGAGTTCAAGTTTGATGCCTTTTTCTCATGACTATACCACTTCATAGATTTTTTTTTTTTTAATTTGTACTTTCTTATAAATGGTCATGATTTTGTTGATGATGTAAGTAACCACTGAAATGTTGCAGATGATTGTGTTGTTGAGGTAGTTTTGCCTTGCTTTTTCTTGAAGCCAGGCTTTTGTGTGTTGAAAATATGAGCAAATGGGTGAAGTTTGCACTTCTGCCTCTTTACACAAAATGTACATAAGGTTTCCAGTAAAGCTACTTTTGACTTCCTGTGAAAGAATACATATTTTTTAATGTAGCTTTTTAGCAGTGATAAGTGCTTCAGCTGTTTTTCACTACGTGTGGCCAGGCTGTATCTAGAAGAAGGAATGATTACAGTCCCTGAGATAACGATTCCCAGCAGTCAGATCGACCTAGGGGTTAAAAGAGAGAGAGAGCCCTATCTTTTACTTCAGTGGAAGTGTAGTTGTTGATTTAAAGCTCTCAGTAAATGATTGTTGGAGATCTACCATGTGTAGCAGAGCATTCAGAAAACATACCACAGCCTCTGCTTCCTCCTGAGGAGTGTTTGTCTGTCAACATCTCCCTTTAATTATAGTCCTCTAAGACACCAGAAGGCAGGCAAAACTCAGTAGCCAGCAGATATGGAAGATCAGGTCTTCACCAATGTTTATCAAAATGTTAACACCACCATTATCTACGAGATTCCAGAATCTGAGGAAGACAGAGGGGACAATCTTTATCATCATGTCCATGAAGATCCAGCATCTCCTTCTTCCATCACTACTATCCCAGAGAGCATGGATAGTAATCAAGAGAGCTCTGAAGGTAGCTGTAGTAATTCTGTGGCCTCTCAGCAAGGGGCTGATGGAGAGGCTGCTTCTTTTTCATCCCACCGTGGTGCTGAAGAAGACCATCCATACCAGGAGACGGATCTGATGAGGTCAGCTCTGGAAGACAGACACATAGAGGACATGATGTTTGAGAGAAAAATCCATTTTCCTCCAGATTTCCAGCTACGCCGGAGCCAGAGCACTTCCAGCTCTCCAACCTCCCTCAAGTTCCCCCTTGGCAATAACTCTGGAGGAACTGACAACTTTCAGGAAGACTCTCAGATTTTCATGTTTGTAAAGGTAAGACCTTGGGTGCTCCTAAGTACACACTAGTTTTGAACCCAAAATCAATGTACGTGTTCTCTAAATCAGTAACATACAGCTACCCACTGCTTTGCTCCCACCTCTGCTGCCTGTGTGCTGCAGGGGACCGAGCCATTCGCTTGCCTCTCAAGGCACAGAAAGAGAAGATTTGTGTTGTGTGGAGATGCCTGTGGTTTCTTCACTTTGAGTGGAAGTGTAACTATGGAGAAAATATTCTGGTTGTTAGTGTAATTCATTTATTCTGTGAAATCTGCCTGCTGTTTGAGCCAGACTGCTACTGCTTGGACTGGTTTAGTTAAGCTAGTTCAGCTGTCTCTGCATTTCACTATCTATCTAGTCATGAATAGCTCTAAAGAGATAGTTATTACTGCTATGAGGAATACTAAAGATATAGTTTATTGGCAATACAATTTCCACAAATGCATCCCTGAAAGAGGTCCTTCTTTTTTTTTTTTTTTCCTTTCAATATTTACACTAATGTATTTCTGTGATTAGTTAGATTAATATATTTCTGTGACAACTTTAACATGTATTTCTCATTAATTTCAAGTTAAATATAAATTACTGAGGTGTCGTTCACACTTTCTTTAACCTTGTAAAGTATTACCTAAATTTCTGAACCATAAACATGTGTGTTCTTAAATAAACACTATACTTTCCTCCATAAAACCCCTTCTATTGAACCATTCTCAAAATTTATTAGGCTGTAACACAGACCTGACAGTTCCTCCCTTTTAAGTACATAAGAGATAAATTTTCAAGTTCTTGTGGTGTATGGTCCTATCGAAGGGAAATGAGTGTAATACTCTTATTTCAACAAAAGGATTGTGAATTTTGTCACTTTTCAACATAAATCAGATTGTCAGAATCAGTTCCACAGGTGCTTTGAAAGCAGGATAAGAAATTTTGTTACACCACATAGTGGAAGTCTTTTCAGCAATGTTTGTATTTAGTCAATTTAGTTTATTAAAGAGAAAAATATAATTTTTAGTATTAGCTTTTGCATTGGTGTGAGATGCTGATTATCTTGTGTGAGGCAGGGGAGATCAGGAGAGAAAAATTCGTGCACTCTCCTAATAATTCACTTGGTTTCTGTTATAAATCTTGGATTTCTTGGAAAACAAAGTTAAAAAAATTTTGCTACATTTACTTTTAGAATAAAGGAGAGCACATCCATAAGGTGCCAACAGAATCCTGAGATTCTTATGTGTGCATTAAGAAGGTTGTGATTGAAATATTTTTCCTCTCTGTCACATCTTCTTGTAGATGAAAAGTTGATGTTACTTCCCCTTCATGTCTTCTTTCTGTGACAGTCCTTTGGGACTGCTGTTGTAATTTTTACATAAATTTAAAATATTTATGAATTTGAAAAAAAAAAAAACCACAACAAATTAACAAACCAGATAATGCTGCCAGGTTACTTAGTCTTAGTGTACCTAAGACAAACTTCAGCCCTTTCTCTTGAATGTCAGCATGACTGCAGCTGCTCTTGTAAAAAGGTGTTTAACTTTCAGGAGAGGAAGCATCTACTGACTGCTGGGTGGTGAATTGCTCTGACTCCCTGCACACTGCCACAAGGGGTTTTGCTGTTGGTTTCTGTAGAATTGGGCTGTGAGAGCCATGCATGAGGCCACTTGATATTTTGTTCTGTGACTGGATCGTGACTGTTGCTAAAAACATGTTAATGACATGGACAAAGTGTGATCTATGGGTCCAGCTCATATTACTGCTCGTAGTCCTGCATGCATGTGTTAGAAGTTGCAGCAATTGAGTACTTTGTGTTTGTTGGCAACTTCGTGGAGTTAGCAACATGAGTGTTGTATCTTGGTTTTAAAGTAATCTCTGTTCTCTCTTCTTTCACATACCTCTTACTTCAAAATAAAGGTGTCCTCTCTATGCATGCAAACAGGAAATGTCTGTAGATGCTCCCATTCAAGCAGAGATGATGGGGTTAACCTGAACTCCTGAAGAGTGAGAAGAAAGGCATTTTGGAAAGAACTGGCAGTGAGAAGGATTGAGGAAGTCCCTTTTCCTTGCTTGTGTTGTGCAAAGTAGCCGAGTATCCTATAAAAGGGCTTATTGGCTAGTCTAGAGAGAAGCACAGACTTTGGACTCTATTCTCGTGCCAAGACATGAATGCCAAGTGCCTTTGAGATGTCCTTGGGGCCAGAGACATCCCTACCTGGCTGGAAGATGAGATGTGAAGCTTTCAGGTGATCCATGCTGTGAGCTCCAGCAGGAGCTGGAGGCCTGATGGGCAGGGCACTGGGTACTTCTGAGTTGGTGGACTCCTGTGACAGAATTTTATTACTTGAGAAATTGATGACATTTCATCTTTGGATTTTTGCTTTCATTTCTTTCTGGTATCCAGGCAATAAAGCACTAACTCATGGAGTGGAGATCCAGCTTCACTATCTTTAATTATCTAGACAGCAAAATTCAGCCTATAAAATGGGAGGTCATAGAGTAATGTATAACAAGAATTGTGAAATCTCTGAAGACTATCACTTCTAGCACATAGGGACCAAACCTGCCAGTTGTGTCAGTGGCTGTTAGTCCTAGACAGTCCCCTTCTCATATGGTCCCTTCTAGTCCAACCTAGGCCAGCGTTGCTCTGACACTGGATTTGTCTTCTGGATTGGCTCCTTCTCTGCAGACATTGACAGCAGAGCTTTTGCTATGGAATAATGACAGCTCTGCCACTGTTCCCTCCTTCCTTTGTGTGTAGCAGTAATAAATCTCTGGGAGTTGCTGGAAGCCCGAGAGTCAGACAGAGGTCGCTGCTGACTGAAGACCAGAGAAAGTGGGGCTATTAATTGGTGTCTGATTTACAGTCTGGCAGTGCACTGCCTGGAATAGAAATTAACTTCCCCAGACTATTACAAATGCTGTTGGATTAGGTCCATAGTTTCAGTCAGATTGGATCATCTTTCCTGTAGTCCATTCTGTATTATTAGAAAGAAAATGTTTAAATCACATTAATTTATCTTTCACTGCATCTTAGTACTTGGCAATTTCATCCTCATCAGTGGCCTATTTCGGGATTTGCCATAAGGTAAAAAGAATTCTGGCTTTCATCAAGGAGTTCTCTGTACCTTTAACAGCAGAATATAGCATGTCCCAACATGGAGACGTTTGTGTGAATCCAGCATGCCCAGGCTTGTCACAGCCACCTTAATCCCCTTTCAAGAACATTGTGATTTCTTCAAACAAAAGCCTTTGACATTTGAACAGAAGTCTGACTGACCTAGAGGCTGTGTTACTGAGTGCATGGGACAGCTCGACTGAATTGTTGCTCAGAGATCCAAGCTTTCCACTTCTATTTCCCTGGTTAGCAGTGTGTTTATTCTGAAGGTTGAGTTTCTTTGAAAATTTTAGCTTTTTTTTTTTTTCTCCTTGAAGCTCATGTTCTTATGTAAAGAATAGTCCCTCCATTTTCTTTCCAGAGGAAAATCATTGCCCTTGTGGTTTATTGGTGACCTGAGCTTGGCTGCAGGTTATATCCTCTCCGTGTGTGTTTGTGCACAGTCCCCAAAAGAAGAGAGGTAATGCTTTACCCCAACAATGAACACCTCCTGTTATGCAGACAATACACAGATTGAATACAGTGGTGTAAAATCATCCATGTGCCTGTTGGATCATTGCACTGGGGTAGCAGACTTAGAGATGCTGGAAGGCACCTCTGGAGATCATCCAGCCCAACCCCTTACTTAGAGCAGGATCACCTAGAGGAGCTTGTTCAAGGCCATGGCTGGTTGAGTTTTGAATATTACCAAAGATGAAGAATCCATGACTTCTCTGTGCAAGCATTCCAGTGTCCTACCCTCATGGTAAAAATGTGTTTTCCTATGTTTAAATGGAATTTAGTGTATCTCAGGTTGTGCTCATTGCCTCCTGTCCTTTCACTTGATATCTGTGCTTATATTTCAGAATGCTGGTTTTAGAAAGATGCTGCTTTTAACTTATCTGTAGGTCAGAACTTAAGCTTCTAGCTATTTCCATTGGGATTATTGCACCCTTTAGTAAAATTTGTCTAAAACAGTAGCTGGGAAAGAAAGAACACTTCTGGTTTTCCTGCAAGAGGCTTCCCATTCCCTTGTTTCCAGGTCAAGAAGGTTGGAGGGCTCTAACTTGAATGCACAACCCTGTGCTAGCTCCCCACTGACTCACAAAGTTGAGCTGACCTTTGGCAAATGACAGATCATATTCTTATCAGGGACAGTGAGATTAATCACTTGTATCACTGCAAAAATCATGCTCTTTCCCAGTAAGTTGGCTTTTCTGTTCTTTTATGGAGATATTGGTATTCATTGAGAGAGTTTTGTTTAAAACTTTTTATTAATGGTTTAAGACGTGAAGTTACAAGACAGAGACAATTTTTAGCATGTATTATTTGAAAAAAAAGCAGAACCAAACTGCAACCTGTGTGGATGCCCAGCCTTAAATTAGTGATTGTGCTGGTGCTTTGCTGAGCAGAACTGAACATTTTGTAGAAGCAGATGAAAAGTGAACAAGTACCTGTCATTGATGGACACTTGGAACTTTCAGTAGGAAGTCCTGCAGGGTGTTTCAGGTGAGGGGATAGGGAGCAGCATTAACGACAATCTCAGTTTTTCATATTTTCAACCACTTATTTCTTACTACATTCATAGTCTGCAGAATAAAACAACTGTACTTGCAGTTTTGGGGTGGCTGCAATTTTATTTGCAAGCGTAATTGAGTGTCCAAATACCTTTTAGCAATACAAGTTGAGCAGTCTTTTGATTGCCTCCAGTAGAGGCTGGTGTTAAACCATATCTTCTCCACTGAGGCTTGCAGGCAGTAAAATGAGTTCTGGCTGAAGCCATGTGGCAGGTGTATCTCTTTATATGTACATAAAATTATAGTACTTTGGCTCTTTGTAACTTTTTTTTAATAATAAACCTAATGGAAGTAAGTAAATATTATTTTTGTCTTATGAATAAGCTTAGAAGACGGTTAAGTGCATCATAATCCACCTTTTAAATACTGTTAACTGAGCAACTGGAGCAAGAAAAAGATCTAAGAGCTGTCTTCAGAGTTCCCCAGTCCTGGCAGATTCAGAAGCCAAGATGCAACACGCCGAAGTTAACATGTGCATGGCAGGAGTTGACTGATGGGGAGCCAATGAGATAATGTGATAACTTTTTTTTGATAATTTTGATTAATGGATTTTTTTTTGCTGCCATTACTTAAGAGAGTTTACAAGTACGATTAAGTGTATAAATGGAAGTTGGACTATCAAGTGATAAGATGTGTCCTCCTGCTCTCAGTCTTATCTAGACTATCCCTACAGATCCTTTGAAAAAAATCAGTGATGCATATTCAGCACTTCTACCAGTTAGTCTCTGTCAAAGCTTAATTATTTTCTAGAGACAAATATTTTCCTTTATTAAAATTCTGTAGCCCTGAATTATGCTATTTTTCATTTTAATAGATAGGTTCTGTATGTATTAGAAGGCAGATTTCAAATTTCCTTCAGTCTTCGTTGGTTTGTTTAGGGTTTTTTTGACCTTTTCCAGTCTCTCTCCAGTTAACTTACATATTTCTTCAGCTCTGGTTTTCAGGTCCAGGCAGTGCATTTAGGTGTGCAAATAAAAGTTACTACAGCAAGCATCCCTCTAATTCATCATCTGCCCAATTTACTGGGGGCAATGTACCTGCTGTATTTCAGCATATTTCTGCATCCTTTAACGTTTTGTTTAGGATTACAAGGTTCATCTTCTAGCCCTGGTGTTTCCCCAAGACATGCTTCTGTGACGGGCTCAGGCAGCTCTCGGTCACCCCTTGGCAGGCAGCTGGAGTGCAGCCCTCCTGCACGCTGTGCTGCCGTTTGGCCTCAGGAGCATTAGGTTCCTCCGCGTGATGTGGCCAGGTTCTGATTACCCATCCCTGAAAAGAGCATGGTGTTGAAGTCAGAGGGTTGCTCTGCTGTAAAGCTGGTGTGGAGCATACTGTCACCAGTGCTTTTGCTCTGCTAGCTCAGAAAATAAGAGGTGCACCTGTAGCACCCCACAGCATGCTATGAGGACACAGCGTGGCTTTACGGCTGCCTCCTCTCCTGGAGAGGAAACTGGGAATCTCTGAATTCTTACCGTAGCAAGCCCAGCAGCTATGTAACTCTGGGGAGGAAAACTGTGTTGTGGGTCTGTTCGTGACTTGCTTTATGCTTATCTGAATTACTCTGTGTGTGTGTGAAGAGATCAGCGGTGGCAGTTCCCTTCCAGATAACACCCAGCTCCCTGGCACTCAGTCGTGGACAGAACGTGTGCCTCAGCAGCAGGGCACAGCCCTTCGCCTCATGTTTTGGATATGAGGGGGAAGGGTCTTGCCTGTGACCTCTGCTGAGCCTGTGCCTTGCTCGTGCACCTTTTCTGCCTGAGGAAAGGTCTGTGAAGCACTTTTCACCCTCGGCGCGGCAGCAGCGCTGGCTGGGCGCAGCTCAGCAGCGTAGCAACAGCTTCAAAACAGGCACCCCTGTTGTCTAGGAAATTGTCACTGCACAGAGACTGCAGCAATAGCAACTGCCGTGTAAATACGGGGGTCATACTGAGAGAAAATTAAAACAGGATTTATTTGCTTGTTTCTTTTCCTTATATTTTCCTTTTTGCGACTCTCTCTCTGATGTTCTGAAAATAAGACTCTTATCCTGGTTTTGAGTGTCCTTTTCTTCTGAAACACCTCAGCTCCCACGTTTTAGGAGAGGAGGATGTTTGGATTTGTGGATTGGTTACTTCTTTGCTGTTCCTGGAAACTTAACAGCTGACAGTACTGCTGCACAGATACATTCGTTAGGTCAAATATAGAGGGATTTGTAGTATTTCTAATTGTTTATTGCAGAAGCACCTAAAAAGAAGGTCTACTGAGACTGATGTTTTAGAAAGACAAAATAATAGATAATTCCTGCAGAGCAACTGGTAATGAGATATGTAAACTACTTGGAGTCTCCAAAAGGATAGCTGCTTTTCTGCTCTGCTCTTTGTTTTGTTTAGATATCAAGGGTTGGATTTGTCTCACCCCACCTAAGGTGTGTCTGTAAGCTATTAACTGCATTTCTGCAGGACGTATATGCTCCTTTTGCAACAAAAAGCTATCTGAAATTGTGCAACGGGACGTTGATTCACGTGGCCAAGTGTAGGCATCAGCTCCAGGGTGAGGTTGGTTGTTCTGTGGACTCCATTCCTTGTATCCAGTAGGGGCCAAATTCAGTTTCTGAGCTGCAGACGTGCAGTGCTGTTTTATATTATTTAATGCCACCAGGGAAAGATTAAATACAAAGCCTGGATTACTAGATCAGGCCAGAAGCTAATTCTGATAATGGGTATCTGGAAACAAACTCCAGACTAGTTTTGTTATTTGTTTTTTTTTTTTTTTTATTCCAGGCTACTTAAATTTCCTTTTCCTTTTACTGTCCACACTTAGCAACAGCTGAAGTGCAACAGTGAACAAATGTTGCAATTTTGGATATTTTGGCTGTTCACTGGGCAGCCTAACTTAATCAGATAAAATATCTGATACATTTTACGTCTTTCCAAGACTGAGAACTGACGCTTTCTTTAATTTCAGTCAACCTTCATCCTTTTTTAACAGCACCCTCCATACAGCTTTCTTTCAACTATGTGTGTTTTGTAGTTATTTTTTATTTTAGACACCACAGTGGAAGAAAAAGTCAACAGAATTTACTAAGTCTGAATTCCTAGGTACCAGTTCAAACACAGGTTAAAATTTTAAGTGTGAAAATAAAATCTGTTTTGTTTTTTTGGGTCATAAGGTCATCTCTCCCTGTATTGGAGAGAAACATTCCACTGTTGTGCAGCTGTGTTTACTGGTCCATTTGAAATATTTCTAATGTTCTCTCATGTGCTGTGATGGTGGCTGAAAAGGAGCACCTGAATATTTCTCTGTATCAGTGGCAATTTTTCAAATACTCACAACTGCTTAATGGCAAATGTTATGAACTTGCATGAAACTGCCTTCTGCAGGGGGAAAAAAATAGGAGGTGGCATGTCACTCTAAAATGAGCCATTGATTTGTTATGCCTAGGTGTGATTTTTATATTTAGATCTCTAGATGACTCTTCATGTCAATCAATGTTACATTTATAGCTGACTTTTTGCTGTACATCTCTGATAAAGTTGTAAGATGTCAGTGACCTTCTTGAAGTTATAATGATACAATTAATTAGAAATAGATGAGAAATGAATTGGTTGGTGCAGCGATCTGGTTTCAGTACAGGCAAGTAATGTTTGAAATCAGGATTTTGATTTGCAAGTTAATTGATTTTCCTACTGCAGCTCCCGTGCAGTCACCTCAAAACACTCTACAAGTGTTAATGAATTAAAACTCGAGAAACATCTTCTGAGAGAAAAACAACATTTTCCTGCCTATATGTTTATAAAAAATGAGGTACAAAAAGGTAAAAATCTTTGCACCATCACCAACATGGGGTTTTCTTTGGCTTCCTGGTAATCTGAAAAACATTTATGGGCAGTGACCTTTTGGGACAAGAAATAGAGACCTTTTCTGTCACAGCCTCATATAATACAGAATTCATAAATTGGTCAAGGTCAATCTAAAATCTAAATGGCCATGACTATTCATTTTGGAAGTCTGTTTCAGAACATCATTGCTCTGATGGTTCAACACCTTACTCTAATTTCCAAATGGCATTTATTCACATGCAGCTAATACACCCTTGTTCTTGTGCCAGCACGGTCCATTAACATTCATTCTTTCATTTAGTGCTTTTTAAAATCAGTTTAGGCTTAGACATCCTCAGCTGTTTCTGGGCTAAACCATCCAGTCCTTTCTGTCTCCATTTCTGCCAGTCATAGTAATTCCCTTCTGCACATATCTTCATAAAGGTGCCTTTTTCTTTCACAGCTGCATCCTGTCTCAGGTTGCTTCTACTTATATAGGTAGACTAAACAAGCAGCAAAAAGATTCTTCTAATAACCTCATGGTTTAAGATACCTGTGATTGTTTAAGTAAACATTTCATTCTATTTGAGGTGAAATATCCTCATATAAACGCATTAGAGTCAGTCAGAAAAAGCTTCATTAATTTCTTGGTGCCTTTCACAGTTTTCCACCTATGCTGACACCTCTTTTCCTTGCAGCAACACTGATGCTTTTCTAACAGACACAATAAGGTTCCCTAGTCTGTCTGCAGAGCACCAGCAGGTCTTAATTCCTACTGTCCCCTTGGCATTAAGCGTGCTCACAGGGACTGGCCATGAACTGCAACTTCAGCAGCTTCAGAGGCCTCCCCTCTGGGTCCTTAACTGACACTTAGATGGGGTTAATGGCTTTGTTACTGCTCTTTGGAAAATCTTAGCATCTGAACCCCCACACCTTATGCCTGTAGCTTGAGGAATGGTTGAGAAGCAAATGGAAGGAGTGGAAAATTTGCCTCTGAATATGTAGGTATTTAATCTCTTTTTCTGACATCTGCTCACATGTATTTGTATCACTTCTTGATTTATTTTAAAATGTGTTAGATTAAAAATCTGACCCCAGCAAAGGTGTTTTATACTTGCCCCACATAATTGCTCTATAAATATGTGCATCCTCTGCTAGGTAGAAATGGCATGAGACTGGTCCACGAGGTGTCTAAGTAATACTTGCAAGTCCTCATCAAATAGGAATACCAGGAGAAATAATTTAAACTTATAAAGGGTTTATTTTTTTCTTAAATATCATTAGAAATTCTTTCTCATTTTAATGCTTCTTAGCTAGGAACTTTCCAGTTAAGTACTGGAGAATAATTCAGGAACCCGGAATTTCATAGAGTAGACTTGTTGACTTAAAAGTACTTTTTTTAGCTTTTAAATCTTATTTATTTATTTTTATCACACTGACTCAGGCATGGATTCTTTTACTTATCATGGGCTTTTTCACAGATCATCAAGAAAGCTCTTTAAGAATGAAGACTGTACTTATATCCCAATTGTTTAAAAAATAAAAGTTATCCAAGAGCTGAGTGCTGCAGCATGGTGAATGCTCTGATGCTTGTCCATAAAAAGTATAAAGCATGCCTAACATTTTAGCACGTAACTTTAATTCACATTTTCTCAGTCTTTTTAAATTAATAAAATTATAAAATTATATTTCTACTTAAATACTTCAGTGCTTTGGGAACAGGAAGCATAGAGAGCAGAACTTTTTTTAAAAGCTGATGAACCTTTAGAGAAGAATCATAATGTTTAAGAAAGAGGAGGTTCAATGGACAACACTAAAATGCCATCCTTTGCTTTACGAAGATGGAGAGCTTAACTCATTTAAAATATCATATAAAAAAAGCATGGATAAAATTAGATTTAAGGTTTAGAACTATAAGAAACTAATTACTATATTTTTATTTCATTGCCTAATGTTCCAGTCTCTGTGTTTGCCGTTTTGGGGGCTAAAGAAAATTAAACTTACCTGTTCAGATGAATATTATAAAGGGCTAAGAACAAGTATTTTAAATTAAGGGATTCAGTGTGGATCACAGTTCATATGCTGCCTACTCAGTGGGTCTCGGTGAGGTTTCAAGGCTATTTCTGTGTAATATTTCTAGAAATAGTAGCATGAATGTAGCAAATGTAAGCCGTGCTGAAATGAGCAAGAGTGTTGCACTGGTTCAAAGCAGACAGGATATTGCTCAATGTACTTTGATGCATACTCTGTACATGCAGATGTTTGGGATTGAGGATTCATCTGTGTAAAATTTATGAAGCCTGTTTTAATGATTGTCTGTCAGTATCTTGAACTCTGATCTGAACTGCTTACTTTTCAGTTTCTATATATGGATAGACACTGAATATGGAGAAGGAGTAATAATTAACTTGACTAGAAATGGCTGTTCACAAACCTCAGAGATGACCTGTTTGAATTACACACCCTGAGACCCAACACAGATTGTCCTAAGGAATTAGTCCACTTCAGATTTCTAGGAGGTCTGTCATTAGGTGGTAGATCAACTAATGGGGAACTCTGATAACCTGATAAATCTGACAAGATACCACCTGAGAAACAGCAAATTTCTCAGCTGGTGAAGTGGTTAAAATATTTTAATATGTTCCTATGCAAAGTAACTGTTGGAGGCTGGGCAGGATGCCCCAGGACATCTAACATGGCCCTGGAGATCTATATCTGAGCAGTCTGACCCCACTATCTATTTCTCAAAGCCTAAAGTTACTACAGGCTCACATTTCTGTAGAAAGTTATTAAAAAACCAATATACTGGACAAAGGACAAAAAATTGTTAGACATCATGTGACCTATTTTGAAGAGGCAGCAGTCTGCCTTCCCTTTGGGGAGCACATGGATTTGTAAACAATCAGCAATAAATATGTAGTTTCTAGTTACACAGTGCCTAGTTACAAGGTGACATAAAAAAGACAATTGTAAAAACTACGTGTTGTTTTCTCTATATATATCATACTTCAGGATTGCATACGTGATTTGCCTTGATGAGGCACCTTAAATGTACTTATTTTCCCCAAGTGTAGGCAAGGTGCTTATCTGCTGAATCAGCGGCTTCATCATGGTCCTAAGTACCGCCGTCCTGCGGTGTGCCAGCGCTTTGCCGTGTGTTAACGAGCCCCCGTAACCACCAGCGGAGCTTTGGAGCAGCACGTTCCCGGTGGTTTGGCTCCTCCCTGTGAGACAGCCGAGGGTGAAGTTTGGCCGGGAGCAGAGTTCCTTGCAGGGCGATTGGCCCTGCTCGCCACGGCCAGTAGGAGCTAAAAATAGCCCCGGTATAAAAGCCCAGCCGGCAGCAGAGCTGCCCTGGCATTCCCTCCTCCTCTGCCAGCCAGGGAGGAGGTGGTGTTCTCTGGGTCCCTGGAAATATGCGACCAAAGAACATTCTGCTGCTTAATTCCACTTAACAATTAACTCGTCAGGTACAGACACACGCTGAGCTGTGTGACTCGTGGGCAAGTCACCAAGTTCTGCTTTAAAGAAAGAAAATAAGAAAGACACAAACTGAAGGCCAGGTTTTCCAAGCAGAGCATGACAGGTGTGCCAGTGGAACGTCTTTGGAAGTGTGCCTGCAGAATATCTGTTATTTTATGTACAAGAATGTTGTACTTGTGTATATATACTCACATAATCAACCTTGTAAGGAGCATACTCAGCAACGATGGAATTCTGAACACTTGGGAAAACAAATGTGTTTTTATTTGACAATGGTTTGACTAAGCTGGCACTGGAGTCTATTCTTAGCTTGCTGTTGATTCCGAGGAAATCGGGTCACTTCCTGGCAGATCTGCTCCTTTTCAAGCTCTGCCTGGCTTCTGTTTTATACTGTGGGCTTTGGGGGAACAGTGACCTCAGTGGTGGTTGCCCTGCAAGATAAACCTTTGGGCATCTGAAGTGCTTTAGATGAATAAAGAAGGCAAATACCTGTGCTGAAGAGCTCCTCATTTAATGTTTGGCAAAAGTTACACTGGACTGAAAACAGGGTGTGAGCAGAGAAAGCATCAGGAAGTCTTAAAAATAGGTGGCAGTATCAGCCCTGTCAATAGTAAACTGTTCCCTCGTGTATTAATTCCAGTTGCTCTGAATCCTTCTCTTTTATTTTATGAAGCATTTCACGATGGG
Organism: Merops nubicus; assembly: GCF_000691845.1. NCBI lineage: Eukaryota > Metazoa > Chordata > Aves > Coraciiformes > Meropidae > Merops > Merops nubicus. Next base: position 176,170 of record NW_008622251.1, on the reverse strand, counting down.
ATTCATATGGCTTCATTTTCTCTCTCTTTAGAGTTTTTTTTTGTTCCTGGTTTATAATAATATACTGCAAGGTTTATAATATTCTGCAAGACTGACAGATGACTTGGCTAACTTGCCTCTGGCTTTGATTCAATATACTTAATTTTCTGAAAAGGTAACTTGTAACTGTTTGGCCATTTTTCCTTTCATAAGAGTGTTTGATTACCTTTCTACTAATCGTTTTAATTGGGCAATCTCTCGTGGCAAGCAAGCTAATTGCAGAGGATGTTGGTTTGGTAGTTCTGTAGTCTAAAGTCATCTTTTTCTGGTCAGAAATCATGGTCACTGCATGAGCAGTGGCAGTAGAAAGTCCCAAGAGTGGCTTCCATCTAGTTGAGATACAGAGCTGAGGGGAGTAAATCCTTACAGCACACCTAACTTCACCCCTCAGAGCTCTTCCCCCTTCCTCTCTGAAAGTCAATTTTCTGTCTTAATGTGTAGCCAAGAGATGACCTGAGAGTCTCTTATTGGTGCTGTCCTCCAGTGGGGATTTAGGCTTTCTCTCAACACCATGAGACACCTTTATATCTATTTATGAATTAGTCTGGCATCAACCCTCACCTGCTGCTTGGCTAGGAATGAGTAGAAAATCTAATAATGAGTAAAGAGTTCCATATCTCATTAGCACTTTTCTAACCAGTGTAGGTCTCCCAGGAAAATCTACATCAAGTTTTGTAGAGTTGTAGCATAGCTGTCACCACAGTCAGAGCAGTGAGACTGCAAAGATGACTCTGGCCTTTGACATTTGGGTGATCTGTGAGGTTGTTTCCTGGTACTGCAGCCAGTGATCAAGGGCCACACCTTCCTCATAAAAGTGATACATGCTACATGCTCTGTGAAAACCTTGTGATTTAGGGAAAAGATTAATAAATTTTGAAAAATCTTCTGTTTAAAAGGAGAAAATGTCTTACATCTAGTTAGACTACCCAGTATTCCCAGTTTTGACAGACTTAAGACCTTGTTGCTACTGAGACTGTGCTCAGAGCTGAATTTCACACTAAGATTTACTTTCAGTCTTAAGATTAAGAATTACCAACTCCTTCTTTCCCTGAAGGATGTGGGACAAGGTCTCTGAAGTCCTAATAACCTGTGAATGGTTGTGACCAGTGAAAATCTAGTAATGTGGAAGTCTAGTTGCAGCAGAGGGGTTCACATCTGTGCTTAACTAACCACATTGCTTCAGTTCATCATGGTTGTCTGCATTTACTCTGCAGTGAAAAGGCTCCTCAAGCAAAGAAAAATTAAAATGAAACATCACCAAGTCAACATCAGGTGCTTCAAGTTGTTGAACTATTTATGTTGAATTAAGAAGGGAAAAGAATAACAAACCCAAAGAACCCACCATTCATTTAACAGCTGGGGGTGATGCACTAAGGAAAGTGAGCTTGGTCACTGGCAAACTTTGTGGAAACTTCATCACAGAAGTACCAAAAGGTGAAATGAAAAATGAATGAGGGCAATTTTCTAAGGAGAATGGAAGAGTTCTGCAGTAAGAGTTCACTGTGAGGCTCAAGGTCAGACAGCTGCATTCACCCAGGCCTGCAGCCCTGCCCATGGTGAGGTAATGTACCATAATGTCCCCAGAGGTTAAACTTTGCTGCCAATAAAGAGAGGTATAAAGATGTTGATCCTGGCTATTTCACACTGAACAAGTGTGGGTTTATCAGGGAGCCAAAAGCCAGAAGCCCTTTTCTTAAGCTAGATAGCACTTACACCAGGGGATCCTGTAATCCACTGCAGTCCATGCACAGAACCTGCTGTGCAGGTACTTCATGGCTTCATCTGGCACAGCTAAAAGTCACTGATGCCAACATTTGAACCCAGGGGAACTAGTGTGAGTCATGAGTAATTTCAAACTCAGCTGTTGAAGTCTTCATCTTTTAGCAATAATGTGCGTCAGAACATAGGAAGTGATTTCTTCTTTCAGCCAAGTTGTTTGCTGAACAAGAGTGAGACACAAATGCATCCAATGAAATCTGCAGCAGTTGTGCATTCTTTGGGCCTTATTTACTGGAGGGAATTGAAACCTTGTTTAAGGTTTGCATAAGATGTGCATGCCATTTTGAACACTTTCTGTAAACAATAATTCATAAATTGGGACTGGAGTAGTGTTGTGTGCTGGTCTTTTGCTTGGGGGGGATTTAATCCTAGCTTGCATGCACATTTAAATCCTAATTAATTTAGGTTTAATTTATGGCAAAAACATACCGAGAAATAAACAGAAATAATCTAAATAGAGACTTGCACTAAGAAGACTTGTAAATTAGGACAGGGATATGCATTACTCTGGAGCAGACTTGTAAGTAAAATCGTGTAGTTTCAGTTCTGTGTCAGCAGTGGGTCAACAACAAGGGGGACATCACACTTACGTGGTGCTGGCTTTCTTCATAACAGCTGATACTATGGAAGATTTATTTTGAAAAACAAGGTCTGAGGATATCTACATTCCTCCTTTTATCAGCTACATTGTCCATATAACCCACAGTTCAGGACAATCTGTCATGCTCTCCATTGTGTCCCCTACAATGTCACTTTCTAGAGCAGTCTCAGTCCCATTTGGAAGTATCTATTGTTTTAACTGAAATGACAGTTTTGGAGTGATAGTAAAATAAAAGAGATAATGGAATAAACCACTGCCCATGAGAAGCCTCTCTGCTGAATGCTGCATTAGGAGATGATTTTGAACCTTTTAAGTGGTACTTCGTTGTGAATGGTTAGCTGTGACTGTCTCAACATGAGCACTGAGATAATGATCCATAATGATATCTCTCTTCCTACTGAACAGCAGTGGGCTTTCCTCCTGAAGCTGTTAATGCTTATTAATGTTACAGCAAAGTTTGATACCGCACCCATGCGAAAACATAATTGTGTATAAAAATAATTTCATACTTTTGGACTTGAACTTTACAAAACTTCTGTCTGAGCTGGTTCTAGTGATCTACCATTCTGGTAAACCATAGACTTTCATCCAGAGACCTTTAGAGACAAAATAATCCATGTTCATAATACGGTAAAGGAGGGCTGCTGTAGCTCATGGCTGACTGATTCATAGTGTCTGGGGGTGGATATAGAGTGGGCTACCTAAAATTTGCCAGTTAGTGGAGTGCAAAGTTTTCTGACCTACCTTTTGTCATCTCATCCCATTTCATGGACATTTAGACTGTATGCCTTTTGTATCACTTGATGTCTTTAGTTCCATGCCCCTGAGCGTGGAACAATTTATAAGAAGGAACCAAATCCCAGTTTCTCCTCATTCCTTCAAACCAACATGTTTTGGGCTGTCTCTGGAATTGAGGGGAAATGGCTGCTCACCCAGCTTTGGCATGAGGCTGATGAGAAGAGCTTTGTACATCCTTGCATGTTTTGTACCTCTGGGGAGGGGAGCATGCAGTCTGGCACCAAATATCTGAGACATCTTTTGATTTTTCTGAAGATTAAACAAGAACTTGGTAGATGTAATTCAAAAGGAAATTAAAATTATCGGATAGATTCCTTGTTAAATATGTAGCATGTCAAAGACACTTGCATGCAATAAATGCATTTGCAAATCACAAGAAATTCAGAACTGTCCTGTGAAGATCTATTCTCATAACCCATTCAAACATGCTGGTTTAGTCCCTGGCTGATGCTTAGTTGTGGTTTTTTTTTAGGCAACTAAGCAGTTGAATAATTCCCAGGTAAAATCATAGCCCCAAATACCATTTACTGCAGCTGCACCAAGGTTTTACTTGTTCTTTTCATCCATAATGGAAGTTTATTCATAACATGAAAAATGTTACCTGTGAGGTGGAAACCTTGTGGTGCCCTGCTCTCTCAGAATGAGCTGAATGGTAGCACTTGGTGAGCACGGGGGCATGGATGAGCTCTGTGCCCTGATCCTTCTTGGTAACTTAGTGATCTGCTGGAGAACTCCACGATAGAATTACATTCTGGATGCTTGGCCTCTGATTCACCCCCTTGGGACAAATCTTTGCTGGAAGTGAAGCTTGTATGAGGCGTGTGAAAGCTGATAGTGTGTCAGAGTTCACCTACAATAGAGGTCTTCTGTGGAGACGTGGCGGTTCCTTTCCCGACGCTGTCCTCTTCTTTTATTAATGAGATGATGTGCTCATTTTCATTTATATATCTCTTAAACCTGAAACTGTAATGACTTGGCTTATGATGAGTTCATAATTCAGTGTCTAATGTTCTTGTACGTAACTCAAAGCCTCTGCTACCTCTGACTTGTGAGAAAATGATAGGCCAAGCTAAGCAACTCATTCTTTGCAGTAAAATGAGAGTGTACTAATTATTTATCAGTATCTTAACCTTAATTTGGCTGAAGAAAGACCTGATTTCATAACACAAAATAGGGCCATGCAGACAATAATAACCATTATAGTAAAAAAGGTTCCACCCAGATGTAAGTGATAAACCAGTTTTATATGACAGCAAAGCGGTAAATGCATGAATAGCTTCCTGAAGTAGTACATATATATATTTCCTCCTACTCACTGCTTCCTACAATGTTTATCTTAAATCAAGTTTTCAGAATCCATTTTAAAAACCATAGCATTTATATGAACAAGGACTCTGTTTGCTTGGTCTCTTCCAGAGGATCTGTAAGGATATTTTTGAAAACCAGAGGATTTTTTTGAGATGAGGTTATTCTTTCTGTAGATACCTATAAGCACAGCTGGAACACCAGATGTGTAGTATTCACTCTACAACTTCTGTAGCCTCTGAGCACCCTGTATCAAGTCCTGGGGCAGGGCATGAGTGCACCTTCATGGGTGAAAGCTGATGGGGAAAGGACCTTCCAGGGGCACTGCACTCCAGAAGCATCTTGAAGCAGATGGGGCCTGGCTCATTCCTGCAGTAGTTGATATCTGGGTCAAGACTGAAAGAGCTTCGGGGCAGCTTAGCTCCTTTTCTCTGTATTGCAGTTTCCCTTCTGCTTTCCTGGACCTCAGCACAATAGTCTTCACCTTGCAATCTAGTTATAATACATCACTAAACCCAGACAGTAATTGGGAAGGAAGGATTTGAATGTTTTGACAGGTTGAGTCTCTACCAAAATTGCTACATCTAGAGTTTAACTTTCAGAAGCACGAGGCATGCACAGCTTCTGAAGCAGCAGATGGCATGTGCAGAGAAATCAGGCACAAAAGCCACAGATTTCTTTAATAGTTATGGGGAGGTTTGTCTGACTGTTAAGTCTTCATCCGTGCTTGTTACCCTGGGCTCCCTCTGGTACCAGTGGAAAAAAGTAGGCACTTCTAGGGCACGTTTTGTCTTGCTAAAATAGACATCTAAATAGGTCACATGCATCACATCTGAAAAGTGCTGATATCTTGAACGCTGGTTTTATTTAGACATTTTGGTTTAGCATTAGTGGTATTACCTCCTTACTGTTCTTGTAGCTGGCAGTGTTGTCACTTCCAGAGCTGATATATGTGCTCCTGTGACATAAATTGTTCAAAGCACTCACCTATAGCAAAACAGTGTTTTCAATGAGACTGGAGCTACAGGTAACCTCAGTCAAGATGACCCACTTCCCATTGTTTCCAGGAGCCCTCCTTAAAGGGAAATTGCATCATCACATGAGGTTCTGCTGAAAAATTGTTTTGCTTCAAAAACAAATCTTATAGTTGATAATTATACTATTTAAGGATGCATTTTAGAGATACAGTGACTGTGGGTAGGGTTTTGGCAGACTTTTATAACTGTAATATATAATTAGAATGGAGTGATTCTTTTCACCACATGTAAGTTCACTTAGCCCATGTCCTTGGAAGTTTGCCGGTAGGCCTAACAATAATTATACTATAAAGGTTTGGTAATTAATGTGCCTAGTCCAAAAATTACATGTAAAAATCTGAAATCAAAGGAGTAATAACACTTAATTCTCTTATAGTTAACCTTCCAGTTATTTGAATGAGCGCTAATTAGATCTAAAAACCATAAGCACACTTTTACACTAATTAGAATGTTGATTATGTTGTAATTACAGTTACAACAGCATAATGAGATATGCTCGTTAACCATTTCAGTGCTTCATGGAGTGTGTATGCAAGAGCTGTTGTGGGAAATTCCCATAGAGCTTACCCAAAGAGTCGTGGAGACGTCGGCTGCCACTGCTCTAGACCTGTGTCAAATGCCTAGAGGTCACGGGAGGGAATTAAAGCTCATCACGAAAGCACACGGCTAAGAGCCCTTTCAAGAAGGGCGAGTGTTTGATTATGTCAAAACTGTACCCAGAAGGCATCTCTGTGTCAGAAGGAGGAGGTAAAACTGCTGGTGTCTGGCAGTGCGAGCTGCCTGCAAGCCGGAGCTGCAGCCGCCCCGAAGCAGAAGCAGAGGGTGAGGAGGGCAGAGGTGCAGGAAGGTTCTTCCCAGGGTGAGAGGACACAACGTCCCCCCAGGCAGCGATGGCAATGATGGCAATGAGGAGAAGGTCCCACCCAAGTCCTTTGCCTTTGTCTGCTGTCCTCTCCCCTGCCAGCACTCCCTCCCTCCATGCCTTTTAGCTGTGTCAGGCCTTTCTGTCGTGTGCCACCCCTTGCTGAGGGTTGCTGTGTGGTGACCTCTGAGTCACTCAAGGAATGCAGGGCAAAGGAGGGAAGCACAGATGACAACGGTATGTCAACAGCAGGCTGAGGCCCTTGGATGTTTTCTTCCTTACTGCACCCCAGTGTATCATCACTCTTCTGTCCCTCCTCTGCAACCAGCTCCCCAAAAGGAACACTGAGAAATAGCTATAAGACTTAAATATTTTATTTCCCCAGAGCCCTGAAGCTCTTCACTCTCCTCCACAAGCCAATTCCTGTTCCTCTGCTCCTGAACTCTACCAGGAGTGGTGGCACCAGGGTGCTTTCCTCACCTGGAAGGGTTCAGTTTCAGCTTCTGTACCACTTTGTCCCACACAGAGGGGTTTCCACCGAGGCAGGGCTCTGCTTTTCTGCACACTCCTTGCACTGACACAGCAGCCAAGGCACAGGGTGAAGAAATTAGTCTTGTTTTCCTTACCATTCTTAGCAACAGCAATATTAGGGTTTTGAACAGCTAGAAGCAGGACAAACAGCCTTCAGAAAAAGAAGAAAAACATCACTGTTGCTTAAAGCAATAAAACCTGCTGTGGACCTTCCCTGTTCCCCTAGCACTGGTGCTACAAGCAGTAGAATAAGGGAGGGAGCAACAGAAATGCTGAAAATGGGGAAGAATAGAATTATTTGCTCGGAGACTGATCCTGCCGTAGGTACCAGGAGCTTGTCTCCTCCCCTGTGAGCTAACCCCACCCTCTTTTTTTATGCTCTGGGCTATTTTGGGCAGGCAGTGAGAACTGCAGCTCTGACAGATGAGGATACTGTACCAGAGCACAGCAGCACTTGTTGCTCTGAAGAACTACAGAGCTGTAACAGGGAAGCTTCTCTGCTGCCTGCCTTTAAAAAAAAAATCATAATTACTTATTTATTAACCTGCAAACTATTTTCTCCGCTGCTTTCGAGCTTTATCATTACAAATGAGGTTTTAAAAGCTTTGTGAGAGCTGTTCAGAAGGGAGACCTACCTGCTGTGCAGTTGAAACATCCTTTTCCCACTTAGTAGCAGGAGATCAGCCTGGGGGTGAAAAATGACAGACTCTATTCCTGCTAATGGGGAAGGAAAGGACCCTGAAATTGAGCTCTTTGTGAAGGTAAGTTGCCCTGTGAACTGGACACTGGTGTGACTCTTGGATCAGCTCGGCTTCTACTGAATAATCAAACTCTAATTTTCTGGCAGCGGGCGGAAGCGGCGCTTTGAGAGGCGGTTATCTCGTGCGTACACGTTCTCATTGCTTTCTCCTTCGTGGCATTAGGATTAGGTAATGTTGTGGAGGGAGAGTCAGAGTTCCTGTATTTTATTGTTATTCCTCTCCTCCTGAGTTTGTCCTGTTATTCTTTGCCTGCTGGCTGCAATGTACTAACTTTAGACTTTAGGCTTTAGTTCTTTCACTAAGAATCCTGAATTCCTCCTCCAATTTTTGGGAGCAGAGCATGAGGAGCTGAGGGGGACCATGATTTGATACCTTGGCAGAGGCTGTCAGGTTTGAAATGCTAACGGATCATACGACAAAAAGGATTGAGATAAACTGGCAGACTTCTGATTATTTCCTGTAATAGTTTTTATTTTCCTAAAAAAGGAGAAAACTAAATCAGTTTTTCCTCTGTTTCCTCAGCCCAAAGCTCGTTCTGATTTTATACACAGGTAACTGAGAACAGAAACGAATTTAATGAAAATATAGAAAAATAAGTACGCCTGTTATATGGTAGGGTTTCAGAATGTTTCAAATTAGGTACATCTGTTGGTCTTGGGCTGAGAGAATCTTACCCTTAAAATCAGTGGCACAGTTCAAACTAGTACGCTTATAACCTTATTAATAGCAAACTTCATGCAAACTCTGTCCCAGTGAGGAGCTCAGATTTTCTGATGTTCAGAGCACGTTTCAAAGCTTCTGTGTGTGTTGAGGCTGAAATCCACTATGCTCATATAAAATGCAGGTGTTTAGCCTCTCTGAGCCTAAACCATCACTGTAAATCAGTAGGATCATTATTAATACGTGGGAGCTGCATCAGGCCCTTTGCAAACAGGGTACTGAATGATTGGGAAAGCAAATTCCAGCCCCTCCCTTCTGTCAAGTTGAGGGTATATAATTGCCTTATACTCTCTGATGGATATTTTGGGCTGTAAGTTGAAATGTCAGCCACATCCATGATATGTATACATGGTCTCTTCAAGCATCTTCCAAAACCAGTCAGTTCAGGTGCAGCTTTTTTGTCCAAGCCGGTGTCAAGGTCTTTTTCCCTAGCAAAGTGATTTTACAAGAATTCCTGGTTCATAACTGCCTAGTAGAGCTTTATGTAGTAAAAGAGTCAATGTATTAAATTGTAATACCTTTCCTCTACAAGCTGTTTCTACCAAAGTGAGTTTAATGGAGATATTTGTGGGCTACAAAATAGGTTTGTGGTGTTTTTTTTCCTGATGCTCTGTCATCACAGATGTATTCTGGAATGCAAACCTTCAACTAGTGATTTTTTTTTAGTGTCCACGCTGTTTTATCGAGGCTGATATGGATGTTTGTGATATATGGTAATTTAACTGCATCAGCTGTTAAAGTGAAGGTCATTGCCAAGATTCATTGTGTGACGTTTTGGATCCATAAGTTACTGGGGAAAAAAATTGCACTGCATTCAATTGAGCCATGCCATCACCTGAAGATTTATAACTCCAGAAAGAACATTTTTAGTAATGTGACTTCCTGCATAATGCATGTTACAGAATTGCATAGACAGTCTCACATAAAACTCCTCATTTGCAGAGCTGGAGCAAAAGAATTAATTGGTACCTTCCTGAAGACTTTCTATTTAGGTTGAAAGATTGCAATTGTTGATGTTTTGGAAAGGTGCCGTTAATTTAATTAAAAATCTAAAAAGTTGTATAGTAAAGCATGCAACAAGAGTATTAAATTATACAGCTCAGAAGTTGAAAAATGAATAAGAGAAGAACATCCAAGCAAGGGTAAAGCTAAAAGTTGAAAAGTAGGAGCATATCAGAATAATATGAACAGGTGAAAACTTGCTGGAGCATGAACTTTTAAGAAGAATAGCATATCAGTAAGGGGAGATAAAGAGGAAGGCTGTACCAGGAGAGAATCTGCAAAGGACAAGGCACTTGCTGTGTCTGTTTTAAGCCTGGAAAGAAGAGCTGAACGGTGGCAGCTTCTGCATGAGCTGGGGAAAGGGGCAAATCTAAATATACTGGACCGCGTGAGCCCAGTGTATTTCAGTATATATAAGTATATACTTAGAACTTCTATATAGAACTTAGAACTTACGTAGTATATACTGTAGAACTTATAAGTATATATAAGTCCTAACAACAGGAGATGCTGGAGTCAATGAGCATTTCACCATTCAATCTTTGTGGCACTAATATTTCCCTTGAGGAAAAAAGTTCTGCCCTGCATCCTTGAATGGACACAAAGCCAGAAAACACCAAGATCAGTTGGAAAAATGTAGGGCACTAGACGTAGCCTGGAGAAAACTGTATCTTCTATAACCACAAATAAACCAGAAAGGGCTGTTTTTCACCAGTCATAGTCTCTAATAAAAGCAGTTTCTGTCTCAGGTTAAAAAAAGAAAGGTGTTACACAATTGCTCTATTTCCTTCTTCTATTGAACAACCAGGAGAGCGGGAGCCTTAGAAAGACAAGTAGAGAGAGGGTTGTAAACAAAAGAGCCATGCTGTAACCTAATGCAGGTTAGCTGTCTCCTGGGCAGTGCAGATAGGCTGGCACCCCCAGGACACAGCTAGCAGAGCTGCCCTGGCAGAGACAGGCTGCACGGTTATCACACCTGCCTGCTATCATCCCCTTGCTTGTACTCTCTTTCTGATGATGCTCAAACCTGGATCTGTGAGATATTTTTTT
>NW_008622251.1:126954-165654 GCF_000691845.1 Merops nubicus | reverse complement strand
CGTGCAAGGTGCTTTGCGGAGACCAAACCCCCCCCCCCCCAAATCTGGTGCAGAACACAAGCAGCCTGGTGGTGGGAATGGGCAGAGCTGAGGAGCAGTGAGGGCTGCCTGGAGGTGGTACAACCTTCATCAGATCTGCAGTCTGTGTAAGCAGGCTTTCTGTGAAGGCTGAAACCCTCCAGCAGCAGTTCCCTCTCTAAACTTGTTTGACCAGGCACTGGAAGAGGCAGCCAGGGAGAAAGACGTGATGTGCAGCAGCAGTTTTGGGGAAGTGAGCACTGGGAGGTAACACTTGCTCTGTGCTTAACCCAGCTTGCTGTAACTTAGGTTAATTTTAATTCTTTGTGTGCTGGAAAATTAAAGTGCTTTTGTATAAACGGCACCCTGATGGAAGGTATATTTAGCTTTTTCTGGCAGTCTTGCACCTGTGTGCTTGGACATAATGACTGAACTGAAAAGGTGCTGGTTTTACGTGCAGCAATACAGACTATTCATGTCTGTATGGGAAGATCACAGGACTTTTATGGTTCCTTTCTGTTTGCAGTAGAAACTGGTGTTTGGATGTACATTCCTTGCAGTTCAGAATCAGAGTAGTGTCTACTATCTAGAAAGTTAATTTGAATAGGGATGGATTGTATACATGAAAAACAAAATATCATACAAACAAGACAGTCTATTTGCATTGGTCAGGATGAGTGCAGTCTAGAAAACAAACCAACTCCAGGAGTGGTCCAAAGTCCATTTAATTTTTAAGATCTTCCTGATTTAGGAGCACTCTATAACAAGATATATGTTAATTCACATTTCTGACAGCAAAAACACAGCAGTGTTGTCCTGGTAGTAAGGTGATTTCTGTAAGGAGTGATTGTTATGGTGTGGAGTGATTAATATTCTGGATATGTTCATCTGCTCAGGTGTGCAAAAGCTTTTGCTTAGAAGGTGTAAGGATTTACTTCACAAAGTGTGCAACTGCAGTCACACTGAATACCCATCTGGAAAAAAAATGAAGGTGCTTGCAAATGTAGGAAACAGGAGAGACCTCTCAAAGCCCTTGATCTCCCACTTTCAATATATTTCTCTAACTTATTTCTGTCTGTCAGCTGAAGACATAAAGGCATAAAATGCAACAAATGCTCCTGGCTTGGTCCTTTCCGTAGGAGCTGAGCATTGGGCATGAGCAGGAGCAGTGATGGTGTATTGGCAATGTCACAAAAATGGTATCAGCCAAGGTAGAGTTCAACAGCATCAAAGTATTTGTAGGGCCCCTTATGGTCATTTCTTGTTTGAGGATTATCACAAAGAGAAGAGGTTGGTCCTTCTATAGGAGTTGCTGCTCTTGGGAGGGGGTATCTGCCCTTCTCTCCTCTTTGGACACAATTATTCCAGGAAGGTGCAAGATGTTTCTGCACTCTGAAATTTATCTTTGTGCATTTTCAGGTTGTTTTTTTGGCTTGTTTGTTTGTTTGTGGTTTTTTGATTGTTTTGTTGGTTTTGTTACCTCTGCTGAAAGGTGATTTTAAACTAACTCAGGTCTGGATTTTGGTGAATTGGTGCAATGTTGCCTTAAAGGAAGGTATAAATAAAAATGTTACTCCTGGTACAAACAACCATTCCCCACTATTAAGGTTTTTATAGTTTTAACACAAGAGTCTTTTTGTGGTTTTAAAATAAGAGAGTCAGTCTGATAAGAAAACTGATTTCGGTTTCAGAATTCCAGGGCTAACAAGACCAGTAATGGCTTCACAAACTGGGTGAGAGAACTTGACGGGAACCTTTTAACCCATTATAACAATACAGGCTTTGTAATTTTTCATTTGTAGACAACACTTGAGAAGTACTTTTATGATAAGTAGAAATCACAGTCAGATCTGAGAGGTGGAAAGTTAATTTCTGTTTCTGTAGAAGATTCTGCTGGGTATTATGAACTCAGCTTTTGGCTTCCGTACAAAATCATTCCTATGTTCACCGAAACTTTCTAGGTAAAGAGGAAATAATAAAGAGACAAGTGCACAAGGAAGACTAATAATACTGAAACATCTGGTTCAACCTGTTCAGTGCTCCCAAAACTGGCAATAACATTTTTTGGATCTTTGGTCATGAGGTTGGCCAGGAGTTTCACATTTCGAAAGAGACACAGCCACCCCACAGAGCAGACACGTCCCAGGTACAGAGAGGGCCCTGGCACTTTTCACTGAAGTGGGGTGAGCATGGGGCTTGTTGTGGATCTTGCATTTTTCATCCATTCAGAGGTGTCGAGCAGCTGGTGGACACCACAGTTCATGTCTCTTCCAAACTTATTGGGGTGAGGCAGTGTACGGTCAGCAACCTAAGTCTCCTCTTCTTGTGTGCTGGCCTTGTGCGTTGCTATTAAGGTTACCAAATTTGAAAGGTGTGTAGGTAGTCTGGACACCAGCATATATACTGGGAGGAAAATAGTTCTGCTAGGTTTGTTTAAACATCTTTAAATGTGTTACGTAAGCTCTATGCAAGGGGGAGTCAGGTATTTCAGTGTAATTCTGGCTTGCTTGCTATCTTGCTTAGATCTTTTCAAGTCAGGATTGGCTTGGTTGAAGCCCATAGAGTTTATATATATATATATAAAGAGCACAAGAATAGAGTCAGGCCTCCTAAATTTGAATCACAAATTAATAGCAACTCCACTACAGACCCATTTAAATCAGGGAAATTCTGCCTGGGATGATAGTCAGTTCTCTGGTCTTTTTCTTAAGCATTTTCAATAAAATAATAATAACAATAATCAAGGGAAAAACATCCATCTTGACAAGATCTAATTTTGCTTCAATCTTATATTGTTAAAAGAAAATAATTCAATAAATTAACAAATAGCTGCCTAGTGAATGTTTTAAAATTGCAGGTTGCTTGTTTTTCTTTGTGATGAAGAAAAACAATACTTTAAAGAAGCTTTAGCCCAAGTTATACAACACAGAGTCTGTTTGTCTGTGTGTCTGTTTTCTTTCTGAGCATTTACAGATTTTGTTTTCCATCAAGACAAGAGCCTCATTGGTGAGAATATTAGAGATTGGCAGCGAATAGTTTAAGCAGGCCAGGTTTATAAAAGGACTTGGCAGGGATATAAACACTATCCCTGACACCTTGAACCTAGTCTAGAATGCTTTTAGGATTGCTTGGGAAACTGGATCTCAAGTTAAGAAAGGATATTCAACCATGTCGCCGTCTGCCTTGGTTCATGATCTAACAATTAGATTAACCCTTATCTGCCAGGGTTTGGCTTTTTTCCTCATATAAATGGCTGTGACTACTTGCTTTTTATTGAACTTGATAGAATCAATATATACGTTAATTGTGATTAAAACGTGATTAAAATGAAACATATTCAAATGCTTTGTTGACTATGCATAACTTTATTCTTTAAATGCCTGTATACATTGGATCCATAATTCAAATGGATGAGACTTCAGAAACATTCTGGAAGGGTCATATCTCATGGCCACAAAAGCCAGTCAGGTCTGTACTGCTTAGTTTAGTGGCAGCAGAGTTAGGCCAGCTTAAGTGTATTTGAGATCTTGTTTAAACTCCATCTACTAAATCTTTCCTTTATCCCAGCTTCTCTGAGCCACACAGTCCAACTGGGTAAGCACAGTGTTTTAATTCTGCCATGGGGAACCGGCCATATTCATACGTATTATTGCTTGTCCTTAGAAATAGCCACCTAGAAGTGCTCGGGCAGCTCTATGTTTAGCTGCAGATTGCTCTTTTCCATCTCTGGCAGCACACATCTCGTCAGGCTCACAGGCTGTTGTGTCAGGGTTCAGCGATGACACTGACGCTCCAGTAAGGATCCCCAGGAAACTTTTATCAGCAATATATGGCTCTGCTGCAGCTCTTCCAGCACAGCAAATGTCACAGAGATCGTTTGACATAACATCCCCAAAATATACAGGGATCCTTTCCAAGAGAGCCAGTAGGAAGTACGTCTGCCTGTGCCCCAGAGTTTAATGTTACTATCGGTTCACCTGGCTGTGTCAAATATATTTTGATGGAAGGATGTGTAAGGATTGCTTAGGATAACATTGATCATTACAGCAACCGTGTTACTTAGTTCTTCTATGGCACATGCTTCTTCAAAATCTGGCAGATACCAGCGAAGTAATCCCAGCAAAAAGATATCCTATACATTAGTATTTCAATTTGCAGCTATGAGCTCTGATAGAATATTTTTCAAATTACTCTTTTTTAAAAGTTGGGCAGATGTTAAAGGGCAGTGAGTTTGTGTGTTAGTTTTATACATGAATAACAGGAGGTTTCAATGAGACTTTTTTGTTTTTCAGCAAAGGCTGACTCAAAGTCATAGGGAGAATCAGCTGGAACAAGGAAGGACTTGGTTTTGTGCTGGATTCACACTGTATTCAAATCTATAAGTTACGTGAACTAGAAAATCAGAGCAGATAGCTAAAGTGCTACACTAGATATGTCGAAAATAGCTTGAAGTGGTTTGTTTGACACAGTAAATTTTTAATGCAAAGTCCAAAATAGATCCTTATTCCCCCTCCTTCCTTGCCCCTTGCTCTCCTCATTTGTTTGTACTTCTTCTGTATTGCTGACATGCAGTAAAACTCATCTAGATGCAGTAACAGGGATATTTGTGTACATCTGGAGCTATGAGTTCAAGAAACATTTTATTTTTGTAGGTCTGACGAATTTAATCAGCATCATGAATTCCTGGCATGATTTTTTACATTAGACTGAAGAGTTGGAAATTATTACAGCGGAACAAAAGTAACTCAAAATGTATTCAGCTGTGTTTTGAAGATCCAAAGCCAGTAATTTTATCCAATAATACCTAAGGGTAGAACTTTCTGTAACTAATTACATTTGCAGCATGTCATTGCTGTTTGCTATTCAACTTGATTGCAAGTGCAGACATAAATGTAGAACAGGTCCACAGGATGTTTCCTCTGACTGTTAAATTAAGTGATTCTTTGTAAATTACTATTATTCTGTGTCCCTTTCAATAGTAACTTCATAAGTTTTCTTCCAGAGCATTCCTGATTTTACCTTTCTATATGTCTTTTTCTTTAATGGTAGTGTTTGCTAGCTTAAGTAGACTTTCATTGATGTAACAGATTCCTCTTTGATTCAGTGACTCTGATGCACCACAGAAGTGGCTACAGTGTCATCAGATAAGATGTGCTCAGAGAAGAGGCTGGAACACAAATCACCTGAGATACTGTCCTGTAATGCACCATAGCAAAGTTTTGTCATGTTAAAGTAGTTGTCCAAATCCAAATCTACATTTCTCTGACTTTCCTTTCTATGAAGAATTAGTGTTTCAGTATTTTATCTTTATACGAAGCAATGCCAACACCTCCTACTGGCTGTGAACTCTTATTTTTATTATATTTTGTCCAGCATAGAATTTTTTGTCCATCATAGAATCGTTCTGATTGGAAGAGTCCTTCAAGATCATCAAGTCCAACTGTTAACCCAGCATTGCCAGGTTACCACTAAACCACGTCCCTTGGCACCACATCTACACGTCTTTTAAATACCTCTAGGGTTGGTGACTCCATCACTTCCCTGGGCAGCCTGTTCCAGGGCTTTACAACACTTTCCATGAGAAATATTTCATAATATCAAATCTAAAGTTCCCCTGGCTCAGCTTGAGGCCATTTCCTCTTGTTCTATGGAACTATGAAAAGGTCCTGCTGTTCAAACTTTGCAAGATGTTAACTCAGCAATATTACTAGGTCTGTACCCAAATTCTTGGGAGGCTTTATTTACTCTTTTGTTTTTCTGCTTCCTTCATTGAGGCAAGTTATTCTTGTTAGCTCTCCTCACCTTGATAATATGCTGGTACCAGTCACTCTCCACCAGACATGGACATATTGTGGGAGGAGGGAACATTCCTCACCCTTATCCCAGCAATATGGAACTGATGAAGTATATAGAAAATCTCAATTTCCTGGACATAAATCAAACCAGAGGAAACTGGACATTTGTCTGCTCTCAGGTGCAGGCTGTTGGGTTTTTTATGACGTGTGTGGACATGAGTCTGCTCCAGTGCAGAGCTTGTGCAGAGGTGTTGGCACTGCTCTGTGCCCAGCTTCCCATAGCACTGAGCCAAAGCCTTGTTCTGCTGGCACTCTCTCCACTCTTCCCTGCCCTCCTTTTTCCTTCTCAAGTCTTGTATCCTCTGTAGCACCTTCTTTTTCAACTTCTCTGCTTCTTCTGCTTGTTCTCACAGGCATTCAGATTCATATATTTACACCAGTCTTCTAATCTCCATGATTTCTCTGGTAGTCCCCAGGGTACCCTGGTTCAACTTCTGCCTAAAAAAATATTGTATATCTGGAGCTTGGGTGTTTCTTTAATTTTTTCCCACACACCTGATTGCCAAAAGATGTCAAAATAACTCCTTTATATGTATTTTTGGCAACTCTGCATAAAACAAACCTATCAAACCTGTTGAACCTATCCCTGCTATTACTACTTGGCATAAATGACATTAAAGAAGAAATTGGTCAGATAGTGATAGTTTGCTCTTCTAAATCCTAGTTCTTGATAGTCACTGCTTTTGTGTGCAGAGCAGATGCCAGAAGCCCATGGCATTCACCTGTGTGTACTTGATGCAAAGTGTAATAACAAAGTTCAAAGCCTAATATTCAAGACCAAAACTATTTTAATTTATTTTAAATTCTATAAAACTTGAATTTTACACATTTAAAACTCGCAAAGAATATATATTGTTTTCACCTCCTTATGTAAGTCAGGCTGTAAAAAAGCAATTTCTTGATTATTTTTATTGCTTCTCTTGCATTTGTTGGTTTCCTTTGGATTAAAAGAATGTGGTGACTCAGTTCTCCATTCAGCAATATTTCAGGTGTTAGTACCTGTTCATGATACCAAGAATGGAGTTTACACACAGAAGGAAGTTTGCTTGGTGTGGGTATGGCTTTAGTTTCCCTTTCTGTTAACCATGAAGATGCCCAAGCAGATATAAAATTTTCTAACTTCTGCTGCTAATAAAGTCATATTACACTCCACTGTTTGGAGAAGGGTTAACCACCTCCAAAGAGTGTGTGCTATTGCTGAGCAACAGGAGTTCAAAGTATGATGGGCTAAGTCATGGAGGTGTATGTTCCATTGCAAAAAACATCTGACAGCTAAGCTCAACAACTGTCTACAATTCAGGAAAGGTAGTTTAGCATAGATTTTAAATGTTCAGCCATTTCTTTTAAATTAAAACCAAAACAAAAGCCAAAATAAAACACAAGGTGATAATAAAGATCTATAACCTTCCTGGAGGCTGATACCTGGAGGCTACTAAGCGTTCTTAGACCCCAGTTCTGCAAAGGGGGCTGTGTAGGCTGGTCCATGCCTTGGCAGCTGTCTCTGAACATGGTTCGCTCTGCAAAACTCAGTCCCTGAGATAAAAAAACGCCAAGAATTTTTGGAGCAATTCTGAAGCCCTTTACAACCATGGTCAGCAGTTTACAGGTGCAGAACCTGCGAAGCGGTGGCCTTGTGTCCAGCAAGAACACCACTCTGGGCCTATGCTCTGTCCTTCAGGCGTAGTTCTTCTGTCTTTTGCTTTTTTGTAATGCAAATATTTCAATAATAAACACAGAAATTACACATCACAACTATGCTTTTTTTCCCCCCCTCTTTTCTATTAGTAAGGAGGGGTCAAGGTTTACATTATCTTTTGTCTGGCTATTTTAAATGCACATGGAGGTAATATATGTTATGATAATGGGAAAGTGGAGGGAAAAATAATTTTAAGGCTTAAAATATACTTGGTTGCTATCCTTAAGGCAGTCTTTCTCATTTAAATAATATACCAAATGTCACTTGATGGCAATATTGAGTTTATCTGGAGGGGCCTTTTTAATATAGTGGTAACGAGTATAACAAGACATATTAGTAGATAGTTAAGGTCAGATACAGTTAAGTTAGAAATTAGTAGAAACTGTAAAGGTGATTAACCATGGGAATGAACCACCAAAGAAGTCACGCCCTTTCTTCCAGTTCAGATCAAGACCAGATAGGTTGTAATGAAACACATCTAGTCAGGGTCAATAAAGAAATAAACAAGCCATAAACCCTACAAACCAGGAAGGCATTACAATGAAGCAGATCTTGGCAAACTGGAACAAGCTTGGCTCAAGCACAGAAGAAATCTTTGGTTTCCATGTCTCTGAAAGACAGCACCAATTCCATCTAAGCCAGTCTGAGAGAAATGATGTCCAGAGGCTCCTCTGTGTCTTAAAACATCCCTTGTTGTCCTGGGTGTGATATCGGGATGTGATTAGTTCAGGTGGTGATCAAAGATCTGATTGCTTATCTTTGTCTGGATGTGCCAGGGCCAGACCTTGGAAGGGCCCTTTGGAAGGGCTGAGCAGATGCTGGCTTGGCCAGGCCTCTGGTGGCTGCTGGGCCAGACCTTGAGGCTGACGTAAAGGAGGAGCTGAACTGAAAGACACGAGAGCTGAATTCCCTTTTAATCTGTCACTGCCTAAGTCATGCCACGTCCCTGGGCCTTGACTTGATTTCCTATGAAACATTTGTGCCCACATTCATTTCCATATCTGTGTAGCTCGTCCAGCCCAAACTGCATTCCTTCTTTCCCCTTTACATACACAAATGACTAAAAGCCACTTAAGCCTCGTGGCTTAACTCCTCACAAAGCACAGAATTCATCCTCAGGTCGGGCAGGTGCTTCTCTGTATCAGTCACCAGGCTGTCCTCCCCATGGTATGTTAACACCCAGATAAACACCCTGACCCTTGCCACTCACCGAGCATGGCTGTTGATGTTTTGGGTGCTGCTGCGTGCCTGTACCTGTGTATTGTCCAAAACAAGTGGAATTCAGAGAAACCGGCCCCGATGGATCATCGCTATTGTTGCCGGTGTTTTTCTAGATTGTGATTCAATTTGTGTGGGTCAACAGACACGTTGTGTTACTGCTTTCCTTTTGATTTTAGCTGCTGAATGGGCAGCTTCAAACAGATACAAATGCATATCATGGGAGGAAATTATTTTCTTTCACTGCCCTGTGTTTTGTGACCAGCCATAGCTGCTGATTCAGTGTGCAACCGGAGACCTGCTTCATTTGTTTATTTTATTTACAGTATTTTTTAAAAAGCTGTTCCTGGATGAAGAGGGGCTGAATCACAGAATATTCTTGCAGGTTATAGGATCTCTCAGAATGGCAGTTTTAGTTGGTTTTCTCTACCTAGTTCTTTTAAATGTTCAGAACATACCAAGAGAATCCAGTGCTCCAAACCCCTTCATTATGAAGATTTTTTTTTCAAAATTCCACTAGCATTTGGAGCATTTAAACTGACTTTATTCTCTGACTGTTGACTCACCTATGCAGTTTGACCAAGAATATTATTTTTGCCTTGATTTAGTGAGTTGCTCTTTCTTTTGTTAAGGAGTTCTAACATCAAATTTTGGGTTTTCTCTTTAAAGTCAATGTATCTGAGCCCCCTAACTGTGCCTTCTTTGAGGTTCAAAAATGATCTGGTGCTTCCTCAGCATTGAACACTCACCCTGCTCCAAGCTGGAGCCACAAGGATTTTCTCAGAGTGTATGAATGTGATATTTTGGAGTTTAGCTCATCTCCAAGTACATATTTCTCTAGACATTCCATGAGTCTTACTTCTCACTGTTCAGTCTGTAATAAAGGCAGATGAACATGTACACAGGAAGACTTGCTTCAGATTAGGAAGTATCTACTGACCCCTCCTTGTATGCTGAACCAGTAGCCCTACGATGTGCCTACAGGGACACTTCATCCTTTTACTGGTCTGAGCATAATCTCTGCCTGATGGCCTGATGGTTCAATGTTTATCTCAAAAGAGATGATTCTATAATAATAACAATAATAGTCTTAAAAAGTGCTTATTGTGGACATCTACTCAAGTTCAACCTTGGAGAGCCTGGGAAGGATGTAGCCAGGAGGGAAACTTAGAGGAAACAGAGTCCCTCTCCCCTGACGAAGGCACAAACCTTGAAACATCAATTTTCTTTTCCAGGGTTAGGAAATGCCTCTCTCCTCTGACCTTGGCCACCACTCCCAGCCCTAGCTGCACATGTAGCAGCACCTTGCTGCAGCTACCATGGGCAAGAAGGGCTCTTCATAATTAGCCCTTGGATATCTCTTCCACTTTAGTCACTAAGGATTGTTAAAAAAAAAATAATTAAAATTTTATCTTAAAATTTTATTTCTTCAAATTTATTTATTTGAATATTTATTTATCATTTATTTAAAGCCATATCCAGGACCTTTAAGAGTGAGCAGAGTTAGCAGTAATCACATAGTGCCATGCTGTCAGAGAGAGGGTTTTTGAGCTGACTGACATTGAGCTCTTCATTGGAAGTGTGAATTTATAGGTTTTCTCTGTATTTGTTATTTTTCAAGAACCGCCTGTGTGCTTGACACTTCACAATAACAGAAAAAAAATCTCAATTTCAGAGAGAACTACAAGAAAACATGAAAAAAATAGCTAATTCTTCAGAGTTTATTCAGGCACTTGAGAGAATTTGGCCCACCTGTACACAAATGTATACAAAATGTTCAGAAATTCTCTTCCAAGTGCTAATTTCTTCATTACTTCATTAACCTGGATGTTCAGATAAGCTTTTCTCAGTGGGTACTTGGCACATGGAGTTTGGATGGCATGCTGCAGATTGCAGTTGCTCAGGCCAATAGCTCTCCCACATCCTGCAAATGGAAACTGCTGTCTTCTCCAAGCAGGAGCACAGGATAAACCAAAATGTTGCCAGAGAAACCTCTTAAACAAAGCTGGGTGAGATTCAGGCCCTTCTCTAGTTATCATGGTTAGAACAAATTACCTGTCCAAGAATATAGCACTAGGAGGTGGTAAACTGTGAATTATAATTGATTAACCATGCTAGGAAAGAGATTAATCATGCCTCTTAACAGACTGCATGGCAAACTATAAATGTAAAATAAACCCCTCCATAAAATAGTTTATGTAAAATATAAATCTGTAAATATAAAATATAAAACTGTAAATATAAATATCTGGAACTGGTATAGAAAACTAGAAAAACTGTAGATTGATAGTATGAAATCTGTATCTAAGCCATCTAGAATATAATCTAGGTCTGTAGCATGAGCATAGCGTGCAAAGTGTGATGTGCTCCTATCACAGCACAAAATCCAGCTCTATCAGCCCAAACCTGAGTGTTCAGATTAAACCCTAGTGACAAATCTTGGCAACCATTAAGTGAGTGTTTTCCTGTAGAATAGGCAACAGGACCAAGAAGGTTCAGATGATATCTTGTGTGTATTTTGTTAAGCCTGAGAGTGGAAAAACTACGAGAAAGAACTTGTTTGTAAGAGCTCCTAGCAATGATTAAGTCTGCAGTGTTGCAGATCATGAAAAGATTGTGAAGCCAGAGGAGAGCAGAAGAAAGATTTGACTTGCAGAATTTGGTTGGAGACTGTCTTCAGAAGAGGAGAAGGTGTCACCTTCTTATGAACTTAATGATAAATAGATGAGGGGACTTACAGGGCATGATCCTAGTGTCATGCTCCATTTCCACCATATCAAATGGGATTTGTTTAATTTGAGTAAGGCAGCTGGGTGACAATGTCAGAGAAACAGAGTGGACAGTCAGGGGAAGGGATGGGAGGTGGGGGCAGATTTCAGTGTTGCTGTTAGTGACTTGGCTGGTGAAGGAGTGAGCAGAATATGTGGCTGAAAGGTGAGGGGCATAAAATGAAAGAAAATCAAGAAAGTGATAATTTTTGTCAGGAGGAGAGAGTGAGCAAGAGAGACTTGAGGAGAGCGTTACTGATTGCTTCTGAGACAGGTATGATAGGAAAGAAAAGACTGGGGAAGAGTTTTGCTGTGTGACTATGGTGGGGTCACTGCTGGTCTTCTTGGAGTGTGGAGGGACTTGGAGCATGAGGGATCTGAGTGAGACAGGGAATCAGCAGTGATGAGAATTTAAAAAACAAAGATGATATATGGAATAGACAGCATGGTCAAGGATCCAGAAGCAAGAGGACAGAAAGAGGTGAAAATGTGCTAGGGAAATTGCAATGGCATATTTCAGTAAGATTTTGTATAAGGGGAAGAAAGGTAGGAATTATTTTAATAAATGGCATTGAATTAAGCTTAATTAAGGGAGTGGGATTAATGCTGGTTAGCAATCTAGAATGAAATTAGAGGAAATTGTCTGAGCATCAAGTCAAAATAAGTTTTGAGAAAATTGTCAAAACCATTTCCTATGGGAAGTTTGTAAAGTGGCATCGCTGGAGCATTTCAAACTGACCCAAACAGCATAGACACAGAGATTTAAGAAAACATCCTGCATGGACATGTCAAGTAAAGAGGAAATGTGAGCCAAACTCCACTCACTGATCCAATTTTTTTTTTCCTGTTTACAGCATTTATCATACATCAGTTTCAGAAGCCTGTACTATAAAATACTTATAGATTGTACTTCTACTAGCATACACACTTATTCCAAATTTCTCAGGAGCTTTTGGAAAGCATCACTATTTTATTTCTTGAGCATTTGATCCTGAAAATGAAAATTGCTTTGCTTTTAGATGAGTCACAAGGAATGTTTACTTGCTGCTTGTGTGTACGTCTTAGACTCTTGTTTTCATTGCAAGTATTTGCCTTTATGAACTCAGAACTTGCTCTCTGTTTCTCGTTGAATGGAATGCTCAGAAGGAGTTGCATTGCCCTCCTTTGTGGATGGCTATCAGAAAAGAGTACCTTGCGGTGTAGCACCTCTTTAGAGGCTGAATTTGACTGTATGTCTGTGGGATGATCAGGTGAACAAATACAACACTTTGGGCAGGTAAGAAAATATCAAAGGTGAAGAAATATCCTGTAAACACTGAACTCTGTAATTATTTCTCTGTGAGTAGCTGAGAACCAGAAAATCTGTTTTTATTGCATTTGTACTCTTGTGGCAGTAAGGCTTGGTCCAAATGCTGGCAATGCTGTATTGATAAATAATGAGTTTATTGAAAGTATTGTGGCTTGCATTGGGAAGTGCAAGATGCAAATATCAAACCAAAGACTCGTTTGAGCCTGCGATGTGCTGCTCCTTTGCAATGCAACTTGAGCTGCTTTCAGTGAAAGTCATAATCATCTCCTCTCGGGATGAAGCTTCTCTCAAACCCTCTGCAGCACCCTTAACTTCAGTGATGCAAAACAAGATAGAAAGACCAAGTCCTGCTTGCTGCAGGATGGCTCCTGAGAGTTACTGATTTCTCTTTCATCCCACTTAAAGTCACTAATGAACAGTATTTTTATGGTGTTAAATAAAACAGACAATGAGACCACTGAAGGCACATCACGGCCTGTGCTGGGGTCAGCCGATGTGGTGGTAAAGGCCCTTATCAAGTGGCACCCAACCATTCAGACCTTTATTTGTAGTACCTGCAAGTGAGTCTCTTTTTTAATAGTGCAAATAAAGTCATGGAATTTCAATAAATAATTCAGCCCTGGATCTGATTTCAGGCTCAGCATTAACTTTCAGCACCTGGCTGCTGTTATTATTTGTTAGTCTGATACGCTGCTTAGAGGCATGGAAATTTGGCTGCAATTCATCAACATATGCAGAATATATTATATGACCAGATTATTGTCCCCGGCTCAGAGATTTTTAGCAGACATTCAAATTCCAGATGTGCACAGATTTAATTCTTACGAGAAAAACTGCATGCAGGATTCTGGTACTATAATGGGAACTGGAGCTCTACACGCAGCTTGCTTTAGAGAAACGACTCCTTTATTTGCACCTGATCTCTGCTAGAAACAGGAATAATTTGACTATTATTTGCATTGCCTGTGACAACTTTGGACAACCATCTATTTATCTTTTTATTTTCTGCAGCTTTCCAGGGGGAATTATTTTTTACGTATTTAATCAGCTCTTAGGGTATAGCGTCATCAATATTTGAAATTATTAGAATTGGTACTTTGTGAATAGCTTAACCAGATTCATTCCCAGTTTCTTTTTCCAGAGCCCATAAAACCACTTGTGGATTTAATCACTTATTAGAAAGAAAGTGGTGAATCCAAAGTATGGCTCCGCTCTCACTGAAGTTGGTGGAATATTTGTCATTAGTGGGAATATTTTATATGAATATTGGCTGTTATGGAATTAGATCAAGTGTATTAGAGTATAATCCACTAACAGGAGTGGCACCAAAAGGCCAAAAGCAGAGTATGACCCTGTAGGCGTAAGCTTCCAAAATGTTGGAGCTGTGTTGTGTGTATGCAGAGCATGAACAGCCAGCCAGTATGAATATGCTGCAAGAAAAGTTTGTCTTAAAAAAGGAATTTTTGCTTTCTTGTTCAAAGTCTGTAAGTCTTCCTGTGAGATACACGGTTGTATCCATAATAACTAAGCAATAGCTGATGGCTTGAGCATCTCTATTGACTTTTACTAAAATTTTCTGAGTACTCCCCAAACTGAGGACTGAATCCCTCCCTCTGAGAACTCCCTGACTCCCCAAATCCTGTGACTAAGGTTCCTTCCAGTACTGAAATCCACATAGAGAAATGCAGCTGATAGATAAGAAAAAAAGTAAAATAAAATTACATATATAAGTGGTGGGGCCACTTGCCTACCTTTAGCAGAATCCTACAAATGAGATATTCGTGGTGGACTTCCACAGAACTTCACCCTGCTATGCAAACAGATACCACTAGAGGGGATTTTACTACCACTCTATGTCTAGCACATGTCTATCCTGAAAAGCCTTTCAACATATGTTCTAGTTCAACCACAAGATGTTGGCTACAGGCTGAGTGAAATCTATGGTTTGTATTATGCAAAAGGTCAGGAAAGATTATTATAATTGTCCCTTCTGGCTATTAAACCTGTGAGTGAAATTCTGAACCCATCAAAGTCACCGGCAAAATTCCCATTGACTTCACTGGGGCCAGACTTCACCCTGTGCAGGTCAGAGGAGAGCAGAAGTGTCTGTCACCAAGTACCTAGCACCCACAGCACGAGCAGCGTTGGCACCAGAGTCACCAGGACATACTGTTAGACAGGATTTTTAAACTGTCCTCTGCACCTCGCCGCTCTGCAGCAGGGTGAAAGAATTCAAGACCAGTTTTACCAACTTTTTTTTTTCTTTTGATTTCTTCAAAGCCTCCACTAATGCAGATTACACAACCTCCTTAGAAAGCCTGCTTTGTGTTTCATTAATCCTATAATTACATTGGATTTTTTCCTCCTAAAGCTTTATTGTTGCAAATTAAGCAAAATACTTAATCCTGTCCTCTGTGGGCATGAACAACAATGGACCAACATCCTCCTTGTAAAACAGTCTTCTACATGCTTGAGGACTGCTAGGTAGTGGTAGAACATCACATATACATCACATTAGCTTGTTGCTGTTGCTTGTAGACACAGACACTGATGATTCATATTGTTTGAGATTGGCATAAAAGCTCCTTTGTTTCATCCTCACAGACTCACCAGCTGTTGCCCATCCTGTATTTGTACAACAGATTTTGTTCTTCTTACACCTTATACCTTGAGGTTTACTGCCCTAAATTGCATTGAAGTTATTTCAGACACACTGTTCAAACTTCTTTGCATCATTTTAGAGTCTACCCCTCTCCTTTCCAATAACTTCTCTGTGTTTGTTGCTGTCAGGAAATTTTGAAGGGCTCTGTCTGTTCCTTCCTCCATTTTGATAATGGAAACATTAAATGTGACTCATCATGTCATAGACCTCTGTGGTACCTCTATTTGCTATGTATTTTTAGAGTAACAGAAAATGTCATTATTACTATTTCATAAATATTTTTTCAACCACTCATATAAGTGCTTTGCAGAGATTTCATACAGGTCCTACTTCCTTACAGTGTTTATGAAAATATGCTCTGGAGCTTGCGTCAGAAACCTTACAGAAATCAGGTTCTAGACACCTGCTGCTTCCTTCCTACCTGCTGTGCTGGATAACCTGTCAGAGAACTAAACTTGATTGTTTTATTGTCATCTGCTCCTGTTAAGTCCTTATTGTCTTTTCGTATCAACTTTACATCTCTCATGCGCTTGAGCTTACTGTTTAGTCATTTGTTCCAGTGCCTTTCTGTCTGATGAGCTTATATATCTGTAATTTCTGGAGTTCTTTTCTTGTTCCTATGGCCTCTCACTCACAACAAATTATTGATGGGCCCCCAAGAAGCAAAGCTTTGAAAAAGTTGTTCTCTGTGGTTCCATCCAGCAGCTAATGTGAGTACACAGGATCCTGTGCCATGGTACAGGTAACGTGATGGGAGCACAGTTGTTTTATCAGGTTGGAAAACGCTCAGGAAGAAGAGTAAAGGATGATTGTTGTTTGTCCATCAAGCCAAGAAAGAAACATATATATTGTGTCCAGAAGCACACAAACTTTGTGCATAATCTGCTGATGAGAGTTGTGATGAGAATGGTCATTTTGGGTTGTGAAGAATTTCAAGATCCAGCTCTAAATTGCTCTAAATCTAAACCCCTCATTTTAAAACATTCACGGTGTTATTGAACAGATGCTGTGGGTTTTCTGTGAGGAGGGAAACTGAAATAGTCTTGGTAATTTTGAAAGAAAATTTTGGCTGGTGGGTGGGCTGCTGGGCAGCCAGGAGCCCTGCGAGTCCTGACCGAGCTGCACGTTGGGACCCTGTGCTCCTATGGCTTTGCATGGTCCCAGCACCCTGCCTGTCCTCCAGGACGTATTGCCCAGGTGGTATGGCCAAAGCCATTGCACATCTCTACCAGGTATCTGTTAAATTCCAAGTGTGCTCCTCAAAATAATATTCTTCCAATAGGGATTTTTTTCCCAACATTTTCATATTAATTTTTGTGCCTAGTTGCTCAAGAAGCTCACAGTCAGGGATATTCCCAAAGCAGATCTAGAAAATTCTTACTAAGACTTTTAAAACCAGCTGTTCTTTCTGGGTGGCTCCTGGCCTGATTTTCTAAGTGTGGAGACTCGATACTTGTGAGAAGTCAGCTGCCTTCAAATTGTCTCATAGGATCTATGCTGGCCAGTTTGAAAACGTCAGCTTGCATTTACCATCCATCCTTTAACTGATATTTTGCTGACATTAAAAGAATATAAATTAAAGACCTGCTATATGTGGTTTGTCTCTACAATATTGCTGATGTTACTTAATGACTCTCACTCTTCTGGGGACTTTTCCCTTATACATCATCATGTGAAAGGCAGACTTGGTATGCAGAAATTCCTTACAGCAGAGCACACTGGAACATCATCTCCAAGAAAAAAAAAATTGTTTGGTCCAAGCTTTAATTCTGATATATATATATATATATATATATACACATATATGTTTTGGTGTAGGAAGTTTCATTATAGTCCCTACTTCCTTTGATTATCTACTATCAATTTCTCATTAAACTGAACACGTCGTGATAAGTGAGGGATCTACAAATATACATGAGAACAAAATAATTTCATTGTCTAGAGTGTCAAATGAGTCTGTGCTTTATTACTCTGATGATATTTGTCAAGCCATGCACCCTTAAGTTCTTTAAAGAAAGCAGGAGAGGTGGTGGAATAGCCTGAATCATTTTCACTTGCTGAGACTATTTACCTGCATCTAGCCTGTATGTTCTAAATCCAAACTGCACATGATCCATTGGAGTTCTCAGGCATCACAAAGTTTATTTCAAAGCAAAACGTATTTCGTGCAGAACACACGCTGTGTCCAGTGCCTCTGACAAAGGCCCTGAGGAAAACTGGGACTCATTTGTACAGGATGATCACTGTGCATGGAGCTTTTCTGCTACCAGGACCTCAGCTGATGTGGTAGATGAATCTGCTCTGCACCAGGCTCATGGACCAGCTTGTGTCAACTGATCTTTAGCTGTGAACATCCTAAGCCATCAGGAATGAACCCTCGGAAGAAGCTGACCTGCATGACTGATCCCTTCCTGCTCATCCTGCCATTCATGTAAATATAAAAAGTTGCAAACATAATGGTTTACCAAACCTAAAGAAACTATTTGTCATGTCTTAACTGCTGATGCTTATTGGGTCTCCAGCCTGAGATTTCATCTCCTGAAAATCCGTGACATCTCGAGTACAAATGCACCTCTCCCAAACCTGCAGAGGTCTGAGAAGTGCAATGGCAGCTCCCTGGAGTTCCTCAACTCTACTGACATGCTGCTCTAGCTGGTTTGAACTGAGTTTAACAAGCCAGCTCCCTTCAAATTGGCCAGCAGCACAGACCAAATTAAGCTTATGTGCATCTATAATGTATGCCTGTATGTTTGCCAAACTTGGACAACATTTTGGCTGGCTTTTGGGGAGCTGGCTAAAGAATTTCACCACTTCCTTTTTGTTCTGTTACTACCCTGACAGTCTTTCTAGCAAATGCTCTATTTTTATTTGACATACATGCACATGGTTGATTTCCATGTGTGTGTGCTTAGGAATATATTTGTGCTCTAGCTTGCCCTCCTTTGGAATGCTGCTGCTCTGAGATTTTCCTAGCAAAATGAAATTTCGGAAAAAGCCCAGTGAAGTTAAAATGCTACACAGCAAATTTACTATTGTTGTTATAGGCCCCTATTCAGGAAAGTACTTAAGTATGTGCTTAAGTCCCATCAAAATCATCAAGACTTAAGAACACGCTTAAAGTCAAGCATATACTTCCTCTGAATTGGGATGTATTTCAGCACATGCTTAAATGCTTTCCTGAACCAGAGCCACGGTCAACAAGAGTGTCCTGTGATACACAGGGCTTGTGCTACATGATTTACTTCTTATTTGAGACCTACCAGTGCTGCTCTATGAATATGCACTTCTTAGCTTGCCTCTCCGTTGGTGGCACTCCAAATAGCTTACTGGCTTTTACATTTGGGCAAGAAGTTGTGAAAGAAAAGAGAAACTGGAAAAAAAAAAAAGATCCTTACTAAAGCAATACCTTGGCATGTCTGATCTCTTGTTCCCTACAATGGACATTTGTGCTATTGTGTGTGTGGTATAATTACTAAGACAGATTTTTTTTTTTAATGGCACAATAAATAGGATATTTCCTGGCCTGCTCTGTGTTTCGAATAGGATTTTCACTTCCCCTTTGGGTTCTGAGCGTAAGGAGAGTAAGTGTCAAAAGGCAGGCACTTTCCCAATTTTGAACCAGAGAGGGTGTAACCATGTGTAATGTGAGTCTAGATTTTGATTGTAGGGATCATGAAATCAAATCCCTCCTTAATCCTTACTGGGAAACATTGAGGTGAATGAGCCTGCTTGTTTTTTCTAACTTGTTAAAATTCTTTTGAAAAAGAAATGTGTTTTATTGTCATCAAAAATAGCTCCCTACTTCACCCCAGAGCCTAAGAGAGCACTGGACCATTGTGCAGAGTGACCTCAATGCAATGAAAAATGAAAGGAGAAGAGGTAAACCCAAGTTTTCCTGGAAAAAAACCAGTGTTTTCTGATATGCAACTCGTTCCAGTGCTGCCATTTTTAAACTAGATGCTTAGTCACTATTAATGGTGGTCTATTTCTTCAAAGCTGCTACACTTTGGGAATAACTGGAAGTGAAACTTGCTTCCCCCACCCTCCCTAAATGTAGTTAAAATAATATACAGTTGTCTGTGTGCATTGCAGCCACTGAGCATACATCAACTGAAGTATTTTTGGAACGAGTGAGGAAGTTTATTCCAGTTATTTCATTTATTGCAAAGTATTACCTAGAACTTGAGAGGAGCTCCATGTTCATGTCATTCAGCAGTGGTTGGAGGCTCTCAATACTACTGACTATTGCTACTTTACAAAATACTTAGCACAAGCTCATAAAATCAATAAAATCACTAAGATGCTTTTTTTCTCCCCCTTCTGCCCTCCTCCCCCCACTCTTAATTTTGTTTTGGTAATGTGTCTGTACATCCCCAACTTGTACACACAGATATCTCCCAGATTTAATTAATTCATTAAAAATAGCTGAACTATTTAAGGAGGAACACCTTATAAATAATAAAGGAGAACATCTTGTTCATTCTTGCCTTATTCAGACAGAGGCAAGCAGCTGGTGGGGTTTTTCTGATGTGATTATACTAAGTTTCAGGGCAGGACCTTGCATCAGTTGGTGTGAAGTACCTAAATGGCTGGAGATCAAATAGAAAAGCTTTTTTTTTTTTTTTTTAAGTAGCTAAACTAATAAAAGTAAGCTTTTGTGAAGCAATGATAACAGTGGTGTTTCCAAGATGGAGAAGAATAATTCTCTGGAAACTCTGCCTCCACGAACTCCAGGCTTTTCTGTTACTGGGGTCCACATTCATCCCACCTAAATTCAGACAGGGTTGAGATTCAAAGTGAAAGGTGGCCAGGTTCATGTTTTGGATATGCATCTTGACCTCACCAGAGACCTTCCCTTCAGCATCTCAGTTAAACTTCAGAAGGATGAACATTGGCCAGAGTCTCACCCAGCAAATCCTTGAATCTGTTAAAGTCTTCCACAGTCACCCTGGGAATCTGCTTTTTCAGGTGAGGTCCTTCTCCATAGGGGGGCTCTGAAACCCTTTCACAGCTTTGGGACTTCCAGTGCACTTTAAAGACTATTTCCTTGATCTGAGCACCTAGAAAGTCTCACATCTGTCCCTAGTTGCAATCATTAAACCAGAAATATCTGATGCTACTGGCAGGGAGAGAGCATATATCATCAACTTGTTCCTTTTTATAAGGGGTTGATTACTTTTGCTGTGCTTCAGGGAGGCTGCGTGAGAAAGCTTTTGTGCTCAGTTGTGAATAACAGCAGGGATAAATGGTGTTCTCTAGCTTGTCAATTATTTGTTCTTTTCTTTCCATCCACCATTTCAGTTCTTGATCTTGATGAAGGTATTATTTAATTCCTGCATTTCTGAGCCCTTAACCTTGGACAGATACATAATAGGCTTGTATTTAGGCACTACCAGGGTGCTTTAAGCAAGCTGTTTTTCTTTGAAGGTAAGAGTGACTAAGCCTGGGAAGTTCTGTTCTTCCTTGTCTCCTCCTGGTAGTTAATAGGCTTCACAAGGGATCTCGAGACACTCTGATAAGCCTTTGAAGTTATTACCTGCTCAGGTTTTGCTCTTTCCAAGTGCTGAACATTGAATTACTGACTGCTGTTAGAAGCCATGAGAAAGAATTCACAAAACTGACAAGAGCGTTGCCTATAATTTCTGCAGAAAAAGAGCTGAATTTAATGGATAAATTGTGTTGCTGGGGAGATTTTGATTCTGTTCCCTCCTCTGTCACCAGCTGGCCTTGTGATTTGTGGTAGCGTTTTCAGTTATGCCAGTCACATGAGATCAAAACCCATGAGTCAGACTCCACCCAAATCATGAGCCTGGCTTCCAGATCCAGGAGCTTTGAAAAGAGATCATACCGTTCTTTTTCCTAAGTTTATCTTTCATTTCTGGAATTTCCTCTGTCTATTCCCAGTGTGTCTCTAGCAATTAATGTTTCCTGCTCTTTTGGAAGTGTTGGGGAGGTATTTTGACCATTTGGGGCTGTTGGAGGCCTCATTTGACCTACATAATTAATTTAATTTTGTTCTCCAAATGCCTCTTTTTTCCTCCAGACTTCACATCTTTCTCCTATCCCCAATGACTTCTGCATCCCCTAGCCTCACATGACCCATCACTTCTGTTTCTTCCTTGCTATTTGGCTGCTCTGTCCAACTTCAGTTCTCTCTGGTCTTGGGAGAGTTTTTCACCATCACCTTGGAGGACTGAGAACATGCAAAAAGATGCAGATCTGGGAACCCTTAACCTTTGTAAGAGAATACACGATCTGAGGGAGAAAGGAAATGGTATCCCTGAGTTTCTATCCTGGAGAAGATGAAATGGGTACTTGCAGCACAAGAAGTGGGTGGTGTGAAGTAGGAGATTGTCTCCATGCAGTATGGAGATGGAGACCTGCAAGATGGCTGGAGCTTTGCATGTTAAGTTTGTGACAAGACCCCTTTGCTCACAAAGTATTTGCAGGACTTGGCAAACCAGGGTTTTATACTCACTTTGAAGGGAATCAGGTGAAGAGTGAATCAGAATCAATGAATTTATAAGTCAAAGTAAATTCAGAGAAGGTAGGATGAGAATCAGCCCTCTGTCTGCATTCTTTTGCCCTCTAATTCAGCCATCCATCTGTTTTTCTTCAAACTTCAGGTTTATAATATGTTGTTTGAAGACTCAGTTACCAACCTCATTATGAAGCATATGAGTGTGACTGAGATGGTGAAAAAGCCAAGGGGAAATCTGGTGTCAAATCTCTGTTTTTTCCTACAGCATTTGCTTCTTTTCAGGAAGGGTAAGAAGTTGAAAGTTCTTGGCAATGGTTTAAGAAGCTACAGCCAAATCAATAAATGTGACTTTGCAGTAGTGGTGCCTGGTATTCCCATGATAACGTTGTTGTTGTTTTGCCATGAATTTTCGAGAACAGAGTTAACTAATTAATAAAATTTTGCGGATCTAGGCTACTCACACCTCAGGCAGATGGGAAAATGGATCTCCTCTTGCTCATCCTCATGCCACCCTTTCATCCACATGTTTGCTGATTCTTGCATATGCCATGTGCCAGGCATGTTGCAGAGCCATAATTTTAGGTAAAAATGCAGCCAAATTGTACCCCCATAGCCAAATACCTCTGGAATCTGAGTGTTTGGAACTGAATTTGAGCCCTTTTTACATAACCCTAAACTTTACTATGGGTTTTCTCTAAGCCTTGAATCCAGACTCTGTCCATATTTTGGTAGACGGGAAATGTAGAATTTGTCTTTAAACCCAGAATCATCCAAAGCTGTGTTCAAGACATGAGAAAGATTCACGATGCTTACCAGCTAAACATTTCGCAAGCAAGGCCTGAAGTTGTAGCAACTGGAAACATCTCAAAGTGTTTCTAGTTTTGCCGTAAATGTTTCACAAAACTCCAACAATTAGAAGTGATTCTTTATTTAAGACAGAGACATGCCACCTCACAGCTTCAATATGAATAAGATAAAATTTATGAGAGCAAACGAAGAAATATAATATTTTCTACAAAGGAAAAGGGCATATATTTGCTTAGCTCTTTCATCAGTTGTTTTCAGACACACACTGTGTGCATAAAATAAAGTTATGCAACCCATGTGGGTCAACAACGGAACGTTGGTTGCTTCACCAGGATTATAAGACTCTTTTAAACACAATGGTACCACAAATTAAAATGGAAATCTATCAAAACCATTATCGTCCTGAAAGATTTGGCCACAAGCATAATTATTGTAGAAGGATGTTGTCCTTGGACGCAGCTTTGGCTCGGTTCTGCTAGTGTTATTTGTATCCCTCCATGGCTCAAAGTCAGAATTTGCATGGCTAAGGACCATAAATTTTTAGAGGAAAAAATAGACTGTTTCCTCAGTGCTAACACTAGCAGTTTTTTATTGTTTTGTATTGGTTTGTAGGCAACTCATTAGGTACTAGAGATAGGAACAGACTGAATGTGGTGGCTGAAATCTGCCTGGAACCTTGGAAAGATTCAGATGGAGATTTCTGTCAGAACTTGGTTGTTCGTGTCTGAGGCTGTTACTTTACTGAAAGTGAACATGAACGAGTGAATGTCCAGACTGCTTGGGTTTAGTCTGGATCTGAAAGTCCACATTTTGGATAGGAGAACAGTGAAGCAGATCTTGAGCTGGTATAAGCGGCAGTCCATAGACTTAAACAGAGCAGAAAACCTGTCCTGAGTTTTCTAGCATGTCCATGAAGAAGGCAGTCATGTAGGGATAAGAGTAACTGAAAGAATACACAGTCTCCTGCACATTGCTTGTCATCAGCAAGGGACACATCTTGACCCAGAGCTGCCCTCAGGAGAGGCACCAGGTTGCTCTCTCAAGCTCCTGGTGAAGGCTGAATCCTGGAGTACCTCCATTCTTGCGTTGATGATAAACTACGTTAAATAACAGGCGCTGTTGGTTATTTTTCAACTGGTTATTTTTCTTTCAACATCCAATTTTCCATCTTGAGGGAGGTAAGTGACTAACAAGTCTGAAATCTATTTTTCCTCTCTTTCCATCCCTCAGGCTGGTATAGATGGAGAGAGCATTGGGAACTGCCCGTTCTCCCAGCGTCTCTTCATGATCCTGTGGCTCAAAGGAGTTGTGTTCAATGTCACCACTGTCGACCTGAAAAGGTAAAAATTGTTCAGTTTAGTTGAAAATAGTTATACAATCCAGTGTTTGCCCCATAGAAAAGCCCCACCGAGTTCAATCAGATTTGTATCTGGCCTAGAGAGTCTGTGGCACACAACAAAATAGTTGGGATTCAGGTTTGGTTTTTTTTTTTTTTTTCATTTGTGGAATGTTTTTATATTAAACAGGGTGCTTGAGGTAGTTTCAAAGTCTTCTAACCACAAACTACAAAAAAAAAATAAAGAAGGGCAAACTGATTTTGGAGGAGCTATAAATACCTGACCATAAAGGTTAGTAATTTCATGACTTCTCTCTCTCTGCAGAAAGCCAGCTGACCTGCACAATCTGGCTCCTGGGACCCACCCACCTTTCTTGACTTTTAATGGAGAAGTCAAGACAGATGTTAACAAGATTGAGGAATTCTTGGAAGAGACTCTCGCACCTCCAAAGTAAGAACTTGGGATTTTTTCTGTCAATATTCCATTTCCTAGGAATGAAAGATGTCCTAAGAGGAGTTCCTAAAAAGCACTCCCTCCTACACTCTTTACTTACAGGAGTAATATTTATTTATGAAACTTGCTGGCTTCAGTGAGATGACTTCCATGTGTGAAGGTTACTCCTATGACTAATAACTGCAGAATGTTTTCTCTGTACACATTTCAGGATGCCCTTGTATGCAGAATTAAGGAGACCAATATTAACAAAATGTTGTAGGGGTCTGGTGTCCACATTTCTAAAGCTAAAAATAACTTGGAATACATGCCGAGAATTGCCACACAAAATACCTGTGCCAGGAAAAGCATTTTACAGTGAAAAACTGGAGGTTTCTGAGCTGTATGGTGTATTAGGAAGGTTGGAAGGGGAACTGATTACAGAGTGTGAGAGGCTCTGGAGACAGAAAAGTGCTCATTATTCTCGTCAAGAAATGACAAGAGCCCATGACTGGAAGTTATAACCAAACTAATTCAGATTAGACATACAGATTTTTTCAGTATGAGTGATTAACCATTGGAACAAGCTACCAAGGAAAGGTTTAGATTTACCAGATATACCTTAGTTAGTCAAATGTTTTGGACTTAATACAACGATAATGGGGAAAAAAATGTTGGCTTGTGATTTGGACCTTCAAATCTATGAATCAAAGAAAATTGGCTTGGTTCCGTATGGAGTGTTTTACCTCCAAGTGAATCAGCAGCTATAGAAGCAAGAGATCAGATATTTAAATTTTCTATACTCTGGTTCAAGACCACTGAAGTCAGTAGGAGTCGTTAGCTTGTGTTGATCTTTCAAATCGATACACTCCTTTGCACCAGATGTCTACAAAAAAACAATCCAGAGACTAAAAACTTCACCTTCCTTCACCTGGGCAATATTAACATGCCTCGCTATTACATCCTGGAGTACTTTTTCAGCATAAGGAATCAGACACCACTGCCATTCATAGTACAGAGAGATGGCTGCCAAACCCCCCTCCCTGCACCTTTCTGGAAATTCCTGCTCTCTTCTGATTTAAGGACACTGTATCTTGGATTGTGGTAACATAAAGCACTGGTGCAATTGCCTTTGTCATGAGGCCATCCCTGTGTAACCATCCAACACAGATATTATTAAGGGGGACTTGCCAAGCTGTTGCCTTGAGATAAATGACAGCATTAATTGCAGGTACTCGTATAGGGCTTCTTTCTTTCTTCTTGTAATTTGTATTTGTCATCTTCTCTGTGTTGCTGGTAACAAGATGTCACTCTCTGTGCCACTTCTCCCTTCTCAGGTACCCCAAGCTGGCTGCTAAGCACCGGGAATCAAACACTGCTGGAATTGACATCTTTTCCAAATTTTCTGCATACATCAAAAATACCAAGCAGCAGGATAATGCTGGTGAGTAGGATCATTACCAAATACACCAGAGAGTTTGTATGCACAGAAGTGGAACAATTTTGCCGTTCTCTCACCATTTTATGGTAAACTGTGTTCGTATGATGTCAGATACTGCTGCTGTTCAGCTTGAGATGGTTGGTTTAGGGGATTCGATTCACATGCCAACAGCTGAATTAACTCTATCTATACTAGTTAATAAAACAGGCCACAGTGTTTAGCAGCCCCTTTTCCAACTGCCATGGCCTGACTCCTCTCCATATAGCCCAACTCCCTCACCAGAACAGGATCCCACACTGCTGACTGAAAGTGGCTTGTGGCTTGTGCTACCTCCTCTGCTCTGGCCAGGCACTGCTTAGAGGGCTTAAAGCTGTGCTAGGACTTAAAAATTAGTAATGAATGACTGGGTGAGAGCAACTCATGCCCTAACTCTTCATGATTAGTTAGATGTGAGTCTTGGCCCAGTTCTCTCATAATTATGTTATGCTTTTATAGCTAATTTGCTCATATAAACTGAGTTATATCAAGACATGAAATGTAAAGTAATTAAATGAAAAAAGTGACTTTAAGAAATGTAACTGCAGTCTGTAAGCTCCAGAATTTCCCTCGCTTGGTTGTGTGGCAAAAGAAATCACCCTCCCAGAAGCTGGATGCCATGCATATTTACACACATCCTACACCATCTTCTTAATGAAACTGCTTCTCTTCTCCACATTCCTTTCCCTTCAGAGGGTCAAAGCTTTGGCTTCCTTAAGCTATTAATCCATGAAAACTAACAGATTTACACTGCTATAGCCCCTGAGATGATCTCATAGAATCTTTGCAGTCACTCACTGATGTACATCTTGCCTCATCTTACTACTTTCACAGACAGAGACCTAAGGTGTGTTAAACACCATGTGCTTATATATTAATATTCAGAGAAGACTAGATTTTTTTCAGGTTCCAGCTTTGCCACAGATTTAATCTGTGTGAATATATTTTGTTGCCTGGGGCTGACCCATTAGATGAAAATGGGTAAATGATGATTAATGTCAGATAACAATCTGCTCCTCAATATTTTTCTGTTGTTAACAGAAAGAAGTAATTACAGTGCTTCACTTCTCAGGGATCCTAAAAAGTTACTTTTTTGTCTAATGCTAATGGGATGCTCAACTAACCTCTGTAGGAAGTTGTAAAAGGAAGATAAATTAAGAGTTAGGCTATGTAGATGCTACAGTGAAAATAAAATATTTTGGCCATTTATAATGAATTTTTATGGTCTACTCTGCAACTGTAAATCTTAAATTTAGCTATGCTGCCCCTTGCATTCTAAAACAGCCATGGGTGTCTGTTCACATGCGTAATCCCAACATGTTGCTTCTCAGTGACTCTGCAATATGCAAATCTCTGGACTCATAAGGGCTGCCAGCTCCAGACAGTAATAAATGGCTGTCCTAGAGGTGTTTGCATCTGGCCATAATCAGAGCTGGGATTCAAGGTCGGATATCCGCTACTGTGAGATAAGGAATCTAACCCCACAGAGTGCTCATGACCGAGTCTTCACGTTCGGACTAGTTCCAGTATGATTAATGGGAGCTTTCCCTAGTTCTGCCTAAAAAACTCCAGGTTTAGCTACTCATGAAAATAAAAGGAAAATACATCCGAATGGCAATTAAGCACACCAAGGTTATAGAGAAAAGAGATGTTCTGCTGCAGGAAAGCAACAGTCTCTGTTCCCTGCAAATCTCCTCACTCCATTTTGTTAGCTGCTTTGTGTTCCTGTCATACCCAGACACTTTGCAGTCTCTGAACGTACTGATACTGAACTTTCCTCTTTAAAGTAGAGAGAAGTTTTAACCTTTTTTTTACAGCTAGAGTGCTATAGTGCAAGGAGAGTAAAGCAGAGATGAGCAGAATATAAGTAGTACCTACGTGCTCTTTCTGTCCATGGAGTAGAGTGCCCAAGGATCTCAGAGTCCTTGGGACTATCTGTGCAGATTTATGCCATGGGGGAAGTAGACCTCAATTTCATCAGAACAATTGGCTTTCAGTTTTCAAAGGCTAGGCAAGAATAGCTTTTTCCTCATCCCAGAAACATTTTACCCAGTTTTCTATCCAGTTCATCTAGAGCAGCAGTTCTGAAGGCTGCTTTGAATGGCAGATAATGAGTTCATTAAATGGCAGATATGTTAGATTTCTTGAGCAATGAAAAGACAGTGCAAAAATGAAAGGATGTCACCACTATATGCATATTTCCTAATGAACCTCCTTCATTTTGAAAGGTATTTTAAAAAATGGCAATACTAATCAAAAAGGGATCTGGGGCGCTAACCCTGATTTGATACATCTAATTTTGCAGCTGCTTCTGATGGATTATCTTTCCTATGTAACAGCAGAAGCAGTTGTGTATAGTTCTGTAATAACAAAAAGCATTTTGTAAACAAAAAATATAATTACTTAGGAGAATGTCCCTTTCCCTGTCTCCATATAAGCAAGTGAGATCCAAAAAAAGAACCAGAGATTGCTGCTTGTGGTTATCTTAAAAAGTTGCTATACACTGCAGTGCTCAGATAAAGTTAATGTATGTCTCACAGTCATCCTCTACATTGGCTCCTAGCTCCAGCTGACTCAAGTGCTTGGGTTAATCTGGAAAGCCACACCAGCAACTACCAGTTGCACATGATCAAAGTACACAAATAGAAAAAGACTTGTTAATAAATCCGAAATAGAATGGAGAACTTGGGCTGTTATATATGTACACATATAAAAAAAAATATTTCAGTTGGGAATAGGGAAGTGCCGAATACCAAGTAAGCTAAAGCACCAAACATCAGGTTGTTTAAATTATGTTCTTTCAGCTTGGGAGTCAGGGAGGTGAGTTCATTAATGTGTGGGATATCAGGCTGGGAATTTGTAGCATCAGCCTATCTCTGTCGGCAAGAAGTGTGGGTTAGATGTAATTATATATGATCGTTCTTGGTAGCGCAGTGGTTTAGCAGAGACCATGCGGTCTCCGTAACATGAGCTCTCCCTGCAGCCTGTGGCTATTGCTTCTTTGCAGAAAAGTGGCATGAAGTAGTCGGGATAATTAATGAGGTTTATGCAGTATGCGGTGCTGGATGTGAGAGTGAGTGAGAACCTAGTGCACGCCAAAGATAAGCCCAAGCTGGTGTTCCTCCCAGGGGGGTTTACAGCCAGGGTCATGCAACAATTTCAGACTTCAAGCGCTGCCATCACTTGGCTGTGTCATTGCAAAATGTCCTGTCCTGGGAGTGGTGGTGGGATGGCACCGATAACGACTCCGTAGCCTTTAGTAGCAAAATGATTTTTTATTTTTTGTAATTTCTTGGTCTAGTGTGTGTCTGAATTCTTGCACGTAAAAGAATAGGTACAGAGATACATGTCTGTTTGTTTCTAAGATTGTGATACCCTCTGCTGGCAAATATGTGAATACATAAAGCAAGCAGCATTACCATCAGGGCTCAAACGTCCCCTTAACAAAAGAAGTTTCCTTCTATCAAGATAATTTCCTCTTACAAATTCAATATCATCAAAAGAGAAGTGTTTCATAGTAACCTATCGATTTTGACAAAGTCTTCATGGAAAAAATTATGTTTTTTCTGGATGAGTTAAAATTACTTTGAAGTAAAATGCTTTAATATTACAGAGAAAAATAGTACTTTTTTTTTTTCTGGATTCACGCAGTACTTCATTAGCCACACACCGTTATGTTTTATGCCTGGCACAGAAGCAGGTGATAACCTTCTGTGAGTCTGTATGGCAATATGTTATTGATCATGATTCATTTACTTACCGAAGGTATTTGGCAGTTAGGCTGCCCTGATTTAATAGTTCCCTGATTTTTTTATTCTTTTTTTTCCATCTTTGTTTTCCTAACTTTTCTGTCTTATAATATAAAAATGTTGAAAGGTTTGGAACGGGCTGGTGAGGGCTGTAAGCCCAGAAGCAAACATGCTCATGCCATATCAAAGTCCCACCACTTTTAAGCGTCTTGAAAGGGAAGGAATTGATTCCAGACTCTCAGGATGTGGCAAGCTGTGTTTAAAGAAAGTGCGTGCATTTGTTATTTCAAGTCAGTTCAATTACAACAGGCTTGATTCCTTCCACCCCCTGTGTCACTTGATAATTTTATATCAGGCCTCTCCAAAGGAGTCATCTCCTCATCATGGGGTTAGATCTGCACCTTGCTTCGGTAGCACTTAAGTTCTCTGGCTGTTGCCACCAGGCTTCACTGCTGGTACTTGAAATGATAAGTGCTCATTCACACAAGAACAGGGGTCCTTGGGAGTATTTAGTGGCAGTGGTCTTAATTTTTTTTTTTTTTCCCCAGATGCTTTAGCTCAAGATTTCATGCCCACTTTGAGAGGTTCTGGTTGCTTAGTGATGAAATATCAAGAGGGAGATCTTGTCTAAGCACAGGAAAAGTAAACCGAGATCTTGTGCGTTTACTTTGGTTCCTTTGGTTGATGCTGAGCAAGTCACTCAAGCTCTGTACAGTAATCAGGGTAGCAACAGTTTATCTATTCATTGGAGGGGGATGAATTTTAATTAATTGGAATGCTGTGTACATATTCGGTATCCTGCTTATTATTTTTCCTTGCGAGACTGTAAACTGCAAACCAAGGGGACAACCTACAGTAACCACCCACTAACCGCCCCGCCTAAAATTTTAAGTTCTTTGGCTCATAGAATGGGCTCTTTGATTTCATTTATGAGTTTAAAAAGTTGTTCTTGAATTGAGTTCTTAGGGGGCACCAGCTCCAGTGTGGGTGGGCGCATTCATTAGTGGTACGGAAGGATATTTCACTGTACGGCTCTTCAGAAGGCTCTGAGCCAGGAGACCACCAACATGATTTCATGCAGAGGAATTTCCAGCCGTCTGACCAGAGGACTCCGCTTGTCTGGTTTGGATTTACATCAAGAGGCCAAAAATAAAAGCGTATTTAAATCATTAACTTCCATGTGATTAAATGCCATTCACCTCTTTCAGTAGCTGCATCACACTCTGTGGTTAAGTGTGTGAGGTGGGAAATGCCTCTCTTCGTGTGCTAGGTATGTGTGTGTGCAGTAGATTTGCACACACACACACACACACATACAGGGCTGGAATTAAAACTGGCTTACATCAGTTTATGCTGTGGAGTTACTCCTGCTAAGGGACAGTCAGACCCATAGTGTGGGTACGTGCACAGGCTGAAGGGTGTGCTCTGATCCTTCCTAGGCATCACTGCATGTCTCCTTAAATAGGCAGAAAATCAGTTCACTCCAATAACCTATGTGGAATATTAACAGCTTTGTGGTGTAGATGCTTTGTGACACCTGAGCTGATGTACATAGCCAGGGTAGGAGGTTCTTGATGTTGTGGATCAGCTTGACCAGCATGGTCTGGTCTGCTCTCCAGCAGCAGGTCCGTGTAGGGGAGCAAAACATCTGCCCCAAAGCATCTCCGTGCTTAGTGGGGAAGGGCTGAGGGTCACCTCTTCCTTCCAGCCTGGCTTCTCACATCTGAAGGGGTCAGACTGTAACTGTAAAATGTGATATGGTTTGTCCTGAGAGTTTGATCCTTCTGGTCTGTTCTGTGTGACGTTATTAATTTTCCTCTGTCATGCAACCAGGAAGGACTAGAAATAGCTTTTAAAATTGTTTTAGAGAAAAGGACTTACTATGTGACAGAACACATCAGGATGACAGATCTTTAACTTTGGCATTTTGAAGCAAAAAAAAAAAAAAAAAACAAACCTATTTCAGAACATTTTAAACAAGTTTTTATGGCTCCCTCTGAGCTGAATAGTGTTGGGCTCGCAGTAGCTAAAGTGCCTGGCAGCTTTACAAAACCAGCTGTAACATAAAAAATACCCAGTCTTTAAAACATATGTAAAATAGCTTTTCTGCAACATTTGTGGCACATAAAGTACCAAATACATGTTGGTGAGTGTGATATAAAGCTTTTATTGCCATTCATTTGGGATGACCCGTATAACTCAGTCATGATATGTTAATAAAACTGTTCTCCGCTTTGTCTCTTTATAAAAACACACATATAAAGACCACTAAAACAGTGGTGATAGCTGTGTGCTAACTTGTTAAGTAGTGCCACAAGTTGCATTTATCATCTGTCCTAAGTTGGTTTATCTGCTTTCTGCCCAGTAATCAAAGACTGATTCCCAAATGCTCAGAAACAGCCGTTAGCAAAATAAGTTTGCTTGAGAAATAACTTTTTGAAAGTTCTCCTCAAATTCATGCTGGCTGGAGGCCCAGACTCATCAATATTCTGTCTGGTACCAGTGACAGCTTTAAGGACCAGTATCTTTAGACCTGCCAAAACTAAGAACTGAAATTTTATGCCATTGGAAGGAAGAGTTTTT
Organism: Merops nubicus; assembly: GCF_000691845.1. Taxonomy (NCBI): domain Eukaryota; kingdom Metazoa; phylum Chordata; class Aves; order Coraciiformes; family Meropidae; genus Merops; species Merops nubicus. The sequence continues at coordinate 133,262 of NW_008622251.1, read as the reverse complement.
CAGGTTTCTAAAATGATAGCAAACCACCACCTTAGTCTCAGAAATATGTACCTTACTAGGGAACGTTTCTGAACTTTCCAATCATTTAGGTTTTTGGCTTTCTTCTAAGACCTTGCTAATTAAGGTTTGAAGTTTTCATGACGGAAATGTGAAAAATACTCTTTGGAAACAACACAGAACTAAAACTCTGTGTAAGTCCAGGTGAGATCAGACTGCAGGTCCTCCAAGGCAGGGAGTTGGTATGCCCGACCAGCAGTCTTAGATGCAGCCATTCTGGGAACAGTAAATATTTACAATTAATGTACTAGCAGATATAATTTTCTGACACATCTGTGCTGAAGCAGCTTTGAAGCTGTAGCATAGCATAGGGAGTGAGAGAAAAAAAGAAATAATTTATGTATTTATATAAGTTCAAGGTATAGAATATGCAGACACCTAAAACCCAGTTAACAGTATGTACGGAAGTCAACAAGGTTAATGATACACTCAAATTAAGGCATGTTCTCAAGCCTTTGCTGAATCAGGACCTATCTGCCCAGGCCAGGCCTAGACTGAAACGCTTGCAATGGGAACAGCAGTTGGCAGACGCTCTTGAATTATTTCCCCTGTGTGTTTGAATATTCCTCCAAGTGCTGCTGGCTTTCCTGGGGTGCTTTGTTCTGCTTCCCAGCCCAGCTCCCATGCTCGCACACAGGAGCAGTAGCGCAGCTGGAAGTGGATTAGAGCAATCTGGCGGCGGCAGTCCTGGGAGGAACTCAACGCCTCGCTGCCGGGGCGGGGGGCCTAAATTACAGCAGTTTTGGGAATGGGGTTTCGAGTTCCTTGCCCTATGGTTTCACACTGGTGGGTAACTCTTCCTGGCGGCGATATACTCAGTGCATCCTAAGTATGTACCCTACAGCAAGAACTTAGATGAAGTTACGACTTTACTCAGTAAAATGTCCAAATCTTAAACAAATATCCAGATTTAAGCACCCAACTGGTCTTATTGTCCTGAGAGGATTGTTCACAGGCTTATATTTAGCAATTGTAGAGCAAGCTATCACATGATAGAGAACCCAGTGACTGGCTCCTGGAAGTCGGTTTGCAAAACTGTTGATGACTTCAAAGGGAGAAGGATTGGCCTTGAATGTGTTTTTCCCAAACCAGATTTTTTTGTTTTATGACTGCTAATGTTCTCATAAAATAACAGGGAAGAGAAGAATGAGACATAAATGAAAATCAGTGTTGCTAATTTTCTTTATTAGATCAGATCCTAAATAGTTGACCTTTAGCTTAAAAACACTGCTGGGAATAAGGTGCCTAAATGGGAATTGGAGACATAACTCTTCTCTAAACATCCTGATTCTTCTAACTGCAGAAAAAAAAAAAAAAAAAACAAACCAACCAAAAACAAACCCAAAACAAACAGTAGTAAGAATTTCACAGACTTTGAGGCTAGAAGGACTTTTGGATTATTTACCATGATCTCCTGCAAATCACATCCCAGTCAGTTTTCCCCATTGAGCACAAGTTAGTATTTCAACCTGTAGTATAGGAATTGTTTTCCATCAGAGCAGAGAATAGTGATCTCGTTCACAATGGGGAACTGACTGGATGGGAGATGCCCAGCTGATGGCAGTAGCTGGTCCATATCCTGCACTGCAGAGGAAGGCAATTCAGCCAAAGTGGAAAAAGTAAAGATTTCCTGGACCTTAACCTACAATCAGGATGACTCTGAACATGTAAGAAAGGCACCAACTCAGTAAGACTTTCTGCACTGGTCCAGCCATTCCCACCCCTAGCAGAGAATGACCTGATGGCCATGGATAAGTCCTGTAACACATCTAATTAATTGTATGTGTTTAGAAAAGATTCTGTGATCTTTGCAAGCATCTTAAATCTCGATACATGAGATTTCATTACAATCATTGTCTTAATGTTGAGCAGCACACTGTGAAATCTGTGCAGTCAACCTACGTTGGTTCTGTTCCAAGACCTGGAAGATATTAGGGATTTTAAATTGCCATAACCTGCCCATGCAACTCTCTCCCACTCCACCCCAGTTTCTCCTATTTCTGACAGGGCTGGATTAAAGCCTGGCTTTTCATAATCTCATTATAAACACCCCAAGAAGTAAGTCCACTCCCCCTCTCTCCTTGTTTGTTCCTTAAACAGTTCATTGCTTTGGTAACATAGAAACTAAATTTATCCAACCATTAGACCTTTTCATGTCTTTGTCAGCAAGGCTGAAGAGCTCCCTTATGCTTCCTAAATCTTGTGTCCATGGGTGAGCATCCGTGCATGTTGGCCTCTCAGCCTTCCCTTTGACAAGCTATTCAGACCTGACGTTTTGATGCTTCTTGTCCAGTCTTTGAGAACCATATTATTGTCCTCTTTTGACATTGGCTGGAATTTCCAATGATTTTTTTTAACTGGAGACACCAGAACTGGGAAAAATTTTCTTAGTTCTTGTTGCAACAGTACAGTTGCAACAGAGGGAATATGACCTCCCTACTAGTACTTGAAAATTTTTTCATATGTCCAGACATAATTATAATTCTTTTTGCTTCTGCTCCTTTCAGAGAGATTGAGGCATAGCCACGATGATCCCTAAGTCATTTCATGGGGCTTGAAACAAAAAATCTCAAAAGCAGAGAAACAATGGGAAAGAATTAAGATGTGAGTCATTTGTAAATCTCATCATCTCATGTTTTTTTTTGTATCTCAGTAACAATTTTTGAACACAAAGGGCAGAAAAGACTGGAAACATTAAAATAGAACAATTTGAGACTGAGATTTTCTAAGTGAGCTGAGGGATTTGGGAACTCACTAAGTTTCAAAACTTCATCCTCAGATGCTGCTAGATAGACATTGTTGCACTTCCCTCTCATCCATCTTCAGTCCACCACTCCTGAAGTTAAGTAACACAGCTGAATCGATGGAGTTCAATTTGGATTATCCTGGTGTGGACCTACATGCCTGGATCTGAAAGAAATTCACATTAAAGGCGCAAGCACGAACAGCCAGCAGAGGAAAAGTCTCCTTTGCTTAAATATTAGAACACAAGGGGTCCCCACAGCACTGTTGCTAGAGCCCAGTTGCACTCTGCCAGAAGATAACTTTACTCTTATTTTAAAGCAGAAATATACAGTTAGTTTTCCCTTGTTAGTCCCAGAATCGTCTTGTTTGCTCTTTGGTAGTAAAAATAAAACTTTACACTCTGAGTAAACACAGCATCTTAAAAATCGAGATACTGGAGTGATAATCTCATACTATAAAAGTGTGGTTTAATGGTCTGCAGGGCTTGATGGGTTTCTTTTTCAGGTTTCTGATGCAAATCAGCTTCTGCTTGTCTGCAGTTGGTTTAGGGACACCTGCACAAGACTGACATGGCAGAGGTCAGGATTAGGCCCTCGGGGATGTGCTCCAAAAATGATGGTTGTCACTTACATGCTGCTACAGACTTACAGTGATTTGTGTAATGCAAGTTAGGTGCTGTTCTTCCTGGGGCACTTGTAGGCCAGTAGTTTTACATTCACCTGCTTCCTGCCCTCAGGGCCGCTTGGACTCCTAAGAGATTTGGAAATGAACCCTTCTTTTGGTGTCATTTGAACACCTGGGTTTTCTTCTTATAAAACATTTTAAGGTGCTCCAGTTGCATTCTTCACAATAACATTACAAGTATTACATTTATTCCTTGCCTCCACTCTAAAACCAAATAGGAAAAGGGAAAGAAGAAACCTCAGTTTTCAGTGTAAAACTAGAAACAAGTCAAAACAAACTTTTAGGTGCTTGAAAAATAGGTGTTTAATTTTCTTTTTAAAGACGTTACTGATTCACCTGTTTCACTAAGTTTAATCTGGGAGCAGGACAGATGGTATCACAAAAATAGGGAGATGCCTCTTCTTTTTGTTTAGTGTTTATCCCTCCTCTAACCTGAAACATAAGTCCATGGCTGGTGCCTTACATTATGTTTTTACCAATGTAAAGTTTGTGGCTGAAGAGTGCTATTATCCTTATTTTGTATACAGGAAATTGGAAAGCAGAGAATTTAAATCATTTATCTAAGTTCATGTAGGAAAGCTTGAGAAGAAGAGGCTCAGGTCTCCTAAATCAAGGTAACCTCTTAACCTTTGGATTGCTGTGCTCTGTTTTAGGAAAAGCTACCTGAGGAATCAAGGGCTCAGTCTCTCTGAAACTTTCTGTGGAGTTTTAGGAACAAGTCTGTCAAAATATCCTAAACTTTTGGGATGAAGCTCTAATCAATCAATCCATATCATCAAGAGTTTGTAGTTGAGGTGGGGAGGGAAGGGAAGAGGGATGATAGGAGAGGGATAATCTCATCTAAATCTGTTTAAAAGTCATAGATTAGTCATTCAATATTCCAGGCTTCTTTTGTGATCAGTGCAGAGGGACATAAATCAATCTTCAAAGGGTAGTTTTATTTATCTTAAAATATGGATCTAATGCTGGGAGAACTTCCTTTTGAGGCACCTGTCTTTTATTGCTATCCATAGAGGAGACCTGGGCAACTAGGTTGTATTAATTACCTAACACTTAGATGAAGTTAGGCAAGGCAAATGTTATCCATAAGGAAATCAAAAGATTTTTGATGTATCTGGGTTCCTAACATTGCTTTGGGTATCCAACAGCTGTATTTCAGTTCCATGTTCCTCTGTGTTCTGGATGAAGTGCTCCTGAGGTTTAGCACCTCCCTTTCTCTCACTGGATTTACACAGAATGTATGCACCAACATATGTGGAATGCGTGTACCTATCTGTGCCTGGTTTAGATCATTTCTGCAAGGCAGCTCAGGACTGAAGTTGTGTGGCTGTTTGCACGTGTGCACCTGTGTTGGTGTGACTTACCCCACTCCTCGTTTGTGCCCATCTAAACACTGACCAGGACTAAAAATCCCTTTTCAGGTTCCAGCTCTGGCTGATCTGGAGGATGAGTATGAACCCCTGTCCCCTAAGAGAAGCCCCTAACCAGGAAGGAGTTGAGGAATAGGAGACAATAATCTATTTCTCTTTTGTGTACACAACTAGCTATCCATGGATTCATTAAGGGAGTCAAAACAGACAGATCATAACTTCTCCACATGGTTGTGTGGGCATCTACCTTTATTGTGGGAATATGCACAAGTCTCTGTTCCAGTGAACATTGAATTATTTATCTAGAGTGGAGCATCTTTAATAGGAGAGGTGACTCACCACAGAAACTCCCTTTGGCACAGAGTTAGGCATCTAAATGCCTGGGATGCATGGGAGCATACGACCTCCATCCTTCTCCTCTGCATATCCACTGGCTCTCTTGGTGGCTGCCCACTCATTTGCCTCTCAATATAGATGCTTCTCAGAGCTGGGGATTTTACAAGGCAGAAACTTGCCTGGAAAGGATGTTGCAATGCTCAAACTGGCAATGTGCTTGCCCTTTGGGGAGTAAGCCCTACTATTTAAGTAACTTTAAAAAAATTGGGAGGTATTATCCTACATCACTTAGATGAACTATGAAATTATAATCAAAGGGTAAGATTAATCTCTGCTAAGTTCATCTCGCTGAAAGTTAGGTGTTTAGTCTGAGCTAGTCCTTAGGCTTTGTTTGTAGCACAGGCGGTGAGAAGGGCATGTGGGGAGTGAGTCACACCAGCTGAAATCAGGTGTCTCAGGCAGCTGGAAGGAATTGCCTTCTGGAGATGATACCTCTGACCAGAGAGGGGACCTACACAACCAGCTTAGGCAAGATACCTGACTCTTAAATGGCTAAACAGGGGAAATCAAGGCGGCACTCAAATTTCAAGGGTTATATTGAAATCACAGAGGGGAAGATAAACTGTTGGATATGTGATATGGTGGTGCACATACTGCAGTCACAGCTCCTCCATGTGAGAAGGACTTATCTATACAGATTAAACTTATAATACCCTGTTGAGCCTGCATGAAAAATAAATGAGCAGGATGGAGAAAAAGGAGAGTGAAAATATGAGTCCTTGGCCTTTAATCAGACTGTCAGGCTAGTGGAATGATATTATTTTTGTACCTTAAATTGCTGTTTCTTAACTGGTTTCCCTCTCCTACCAGAAAACAATATTGGTCCTCATATAATATCAAACTCTGTGAATCTGGAAGTGATCAGGAAAGGTGGTTTGTTTTTTTAAAGGAAAAATAAGTCTCAGATTGTTTGTGTGAGACTGTGAATATTTATGTACTGTTCCCCCTTTCCCCTCATTGCGTATGTCACCAAGTTCGTTTGCATGTGTTAGGGGATAAATCTTACTGGAGGGCAGTGGAGGAAAGCAGTAAAGAGGAAAAGCATCAATCAGTGAT
>NW_008622251.1:106933-126923 GCF_000691845.1 Merops nubicus | reverse complement strand
CAGGAATCGTTGTTCATTTTTGTACATGGATCATTGTTTGTTGAGCTTGCCTGGGCTTGAGAATTAAGAAATTTGAAGTTCTGCCAAGGTCAGTCTCAGGTAGTTTCAGATGGTGGCTACAAAAGCCATTATGGTGCTGGGATTCAATGACTTTGAAGCCTTGTTGTCACTGTGCTTTCAGTGGTATTCACTTAGGAAGAGGGCCACATGTATTTTGCTTCAACTTGGAGAAAATATTTTGTGACAAAATGTTTATATGACAGAAAAATGCCATGGGTGGTGTGAGTAACCTGAATTATTGGCAAATGTGGGTTGAATTTGATGAGTAATGACTTGTTTTGAAGAGTAAAAGTATTTTCTCTAGAACTTTTTAAAACAACAGTTTATTCTCTTTTTAATTTGGAAATGACATGTTGATTTTGAAGATTATAAATATTTGAAAAGTGATGTAAAAATGAATGTCTAGGCGTGACTTAATGAACCATTCCAAAATATAGCTTTCTTTTTGTTTTCATGTTTGTTTGGAAATCTTGTATTATTTTGCTTTAAGTTTGTTTAAATGAGTTTTTCTCTCTTTTCACATAGATCAATCGATTTTTTTCCTGTTCAATTTGGCCAAAATAATTTGCTTTTATTGCTCTTATTGTGTCCTCTATGCTTTGCATATCTTCCCATCATAACTATCAAGTAAAATCCTCATCCTGCAACTGGTTCCACTCAGACACATAAAATGGCAGTTATCTCACCTAATTTTAGCTATTTTAAATTTAGGTAACCACTCTGCCTATGAGAGAGAGAGAAAGAGAAAGAGAGTAAGGCTCCTCTGGTGGTAATTCAGCTTTTCCTAGGCTACTATTTTAGGATGGAATGATTTGCCTTCCAGTGGCTCCTTCAGGCCACAGAGATTGACATTTATGTGCTTTGTCTGCTTTGCTATTTCTCTTCGTTCCAGCACTAAACAAGGAAGGAAATATTTGGAGTTCAAGGAAGGGGAAGAAGAGTCCCCATCTGACCCCTAGAAATGCTATGGGTGTGGGCAGCCTGAATCAGTTTTATTTTTTCCAAACCATTTTTCTTTTAATACTTTCTAGTTACTTTCCATTTGGCTTCAGCCTTATTTGACCCACAGAAAATAGAGATGGAGACGACCAATGACGCTGGAAGTTTTATGGCTAGTATTATTGAGGAGGTCAGATCAGTTGGTTGTTATAGTCTCTTAGCTTTAAAAGCTGCTGGAGAAATCCTAACCCCACTGAAGTCAACAGCAAAACTTCCATGGGCTTTGGTATGGCCAAAATCTCACCTTGAATACGCAGTAGTGAATCTTTGTGATCTGGCCCTTGTCTTGACCTGCAGGATTGCTCCATGCATTACATTTTCCAATGTTTTGTTCAGTTGTGGTATAAGTACTTCAAGACACAAGGATTTCTCTTTGTCCCCTGGAAATAGTTGCACAGGCTGATAGTTTAAGGAAGTTTTTGCTTGAACAGTCAAGTAACAGAGCCAAAGTCTGTTCTTGGTTGAACTGGAGTAAATATGGAATAGCTTGTTGACAATGCAGAGTTACTCCTTTTTTTATGCCAGAGTAACCGAGAGCAAAATTTTGCCAATTATTAACTTTTGTTACATTATTTGTATTTCTGTGCATGTCAGGATTTGTTAATCTCATTGTTCAACATCAAGTAACCTTTTGCTGAAAACAGAGCGTCATTGTGAATTAGGTATCATCAGCTAAATTGAACCTCACCCTGTGCATTTGACAGATGGTAATTCATTCATTAAGTGTTCTGTGGTTGCTTTGAGGTTGGAAAGTGCTATTTTTCTGGCTTCTAACTCAGGATTCTTAAGTAAAGTTGTATAAAAGCACGGTTTTGAAAAGCGAAAGAAAATCACAAAGAGCGTGTGAGGTTTCTGTACTAAATATTGTTGTTTACTATTGGTGGGATGACATGGCAGGACTGTGAATGCTGTAAGTTGTCTTTGGCTGCACAGGTAGCCCAGAACAGACTAGCCAAGGGTGTGAGAGATGGTTCTACCATGGATTTTGTATATACACACACACATAGAACTTCTTGGAATTTGAAGCTGTATTCAGTTCATCACTGTGCAAACAATATGATGCTGGTGACTTTGGGCTTGATGATTTCACTGTCAAGAAAGAAAGTTCTCAGGAGTTCAGGACTGCAGCTGTTGGATGGGTAACCAGGTGGCAGGGTTACTCTCACAGAACTGGTCGTGTTTGGGATCTCTTAAGTTCGTACTGAAATTCTGCAGGGTGGGGAAGCAATTGGAGGTAGAAATTTCAAAAGCAGCACAGGGCCACATTTTCAGGCATAATTCCACTTGATGTTGTAATACTGAATCCTCCACCCTGACATTACCAAGACAATGCAAGCCTGAGATTAAAAGTTCTCCACACAGCTCATTTAGGGGTTGCTTAAACCAAGTATAGAAGGGAAGACTCCAGTGACTACAGAGGAAGCTCAGAGTGTTTAATTCAAACCTACTAATTTTATTTACTCACTTCAGGGAAAATTAATCCCACCCATTGACTTGCAGTGGAGCCTCATCTGTTATCAGCAAACTTATTTAGTTATTTAATGATGTTTCCAAGAGGATGGATTGCCAAGGGAATTAGCTGCTTTGCCACTTCTGAAATTCATTGTGGGTAGTACATTCACAAATGGGGAATTAGTCACATCTTTCTAAACGTCTTAATTCAGTCTAGTGCTGTGACTTGTGAGTTCTGGTACTCACAAGACCCTTGCCCTGGTGAGTGATTGCTGTCCCCTATGTTCTCAGTGGAGATAAGGTACAGAGTCATCCAGATTTTCAAAAAATAGCCATAGTATGGGAGGTTTAGAATTAAATCTCTCTTCTACTGAGTTTTCTCAAGTAAGTCTCAAAACCTTCAGAGCTGTACAACATTCTGAGGAGATTATTTCTTGGTCTCTGTGTATGTTTTTTCACCTTTCACATAATGCTTAAACATCAACCAGATAAAAGGGAAAAATGAGAAAGTTAGTTTTATGACTTTTACTTGTGGTGCGAGACTTCAATTGTCATCCACTGACTGGAAAGTGAAACAGTTCGAGAGGAGGTCTGCACAGATTACTTGATACTCCACTGGTGGTGTCTCATCTGGCAGATCTGGGCTGAAAATGCATTTGAAACTCAGCCTTCCACTTTCCAGGAAAATGCTGTCCCTATACCGCTGGTAAAATCACAGCACTTCTCTCAACATTTTTGGTAAGAAATTACAAACTCACTTTGGATCTCTCTCTGTTCTGGGGGGTCACTGGAGAATGCAAATGTAAGGTGGGTTCTTCCATCCTTACCAGGATCAGACACTTGGCTCTTTCTGAGATGTGGCACTTGCTTCAATATTCTTGAGATTCTTCTGTGCATCCTCTTTGGGGATTTCCCTGAGCAACTGCTCAAGGAACATAAGACTTCACATCCTATAGAGAAACCTGAATGTGTCAGGGCACCTAGAAAGAAGGATTTTCAACATGGGTATTTGCAAACAGATTTCAAAAAATGCCTTGAAAACCATTGACAGGCTTTAAAAATCTGATCCTGTGCACCTAAACTCCACTTGAAATGGCAATTTTAGGATCTTAATTCTCTCAGCCTTTCAAAATTCTGTCACTGTTCAGTTGGAAGAAAGGCAGGTCTCCCAGGTTCACTACTCTTCTTCTTTCATGGCTGTTCTGAGAGATTTACTAGGAGGAGAAGAGTATTGATTAGTTAAATAGTGTCACAAGTATTTGTGACTATCAGGATATGAGATGGTCCTGACTGTGTAGTGATTTCAGTTTGAGATGTCAGGATCCTGTGGGTTCCTGCAGAGCCTGTGAAGTAGGTCACAGATGCATTGAACCCTGAACGTACTCTTGTTTCTGGCCTAAAGCTGTCGTATGCAAGCACCAAGTATGAATTCAGATTGATGTTTTTCCCACTGTCACAAATAGGCTTCACTCCAGGCATTGTTTTTGAGACAGCCATGACGCACTTTGATATATCACTAAGAGGAAAAAAAAAGAAACCAACCCTAATAAATTCCAGAAAAGTTACACAAACTCATCTCACCTGCTGCTCCTGCCTTCAGACACACACTGCACTGGCCCCATGGGCTAGCACAAAGCATCCAATGTAGCACTGGAAATACTGCACAGATGACTCAGAGAACCAACGATCCTGCTGGGTGAAGGGGATAGTGGAAAATGCTCAGCTCTCAAATCTAGATGGGCAAAATTGAATTAAATAACAGGAATTCGATTTTGTTGTCTCTAAATGAATTCATTGTAAGAGGACATAGTCTAAGACTGACCAAGAGAAAAACTATCTATTCAGCAGGTGCTATGGGTCAAACCAAATAGAGATTGCTAAATCTTTTAAGTGTTACCACATGGGGGAATATTGCATGCTATGAAGTTGTGACCTTCAGTAGAAGTTGCATGGTGGAGCTGCAGCTGCAGCCAATTAAAGACACCACTGCCAGCATCTGACAGCAGCATGTCAGTGTCAAAATTCAGTTTGAATTGATTAAATCAGGGATGGCAACACTTTTGTTTTATGGATGGCAGCGCTTCAGTCGCTTTAGATGCTCTGCTCTCAGAAATGAAATTCTTTCCCTCCCTGCTATGTTTGCTGGGGTGTTTTCAGTTGGATCGCAGTCATTTCTCCAGTCAATCAATTAAGCCAGGATTTGCCACTGTGTCTAAGAGTCAGCCACAAAAGAGCTGGTATGGTTTCCCTGGTGCCTGGCCAGGAGGCTTCACTGGGAGCAAGACATCAGGCAGCTTAATCTGCCTTCCACCACTGGCACAGGGTTTAATGGATGTTAGGGCAGCAGAGAAATCATGTTCTGTGGTGTTCAGCTCCTGCTCTTTCCATGGCCCCGTACACGCTGCCTTTCTCTCCGTGCCAAAAACACAGGGTCTGACAGCAGAGCTACCTGTGCCAGCAAGCTGCTCGGTGCAGGGGGATTGCTGCAGCCTTTTGAAGCTTGTGCTCTGCTCCATAAATATATTTATCTCCACAGGCCTTGTAGTGCTACACTGCCCGAGTAACTCGATGCACTGAGTATTCTCTCCTAAGTTAAATGGCAGTAAGTTACTCAGAGACATAAGATTTTACAGGATTATGCCTTAAATGCTGACTCCAGGCCAGATCTGCAGCAGGTATAAATCACTGCAGGTAATTTTCACCAGCTGAAATTCTGGCCCTAAGCCCATGAGTCATGTTGTTATTTTTTCACATTGTAAATTCTTGCTGTTTTCTATTTATATTGCTTTAGCACTTTGGGGCACTTGTCAGGGGCCAGGACCCCATCGTGCTTGTGGCCCTTCAAACAGAGATGCAAAAGACCATTTCTGCCCCAGAGTTTTTGCAGTTTAAGTAACATGCAAACCTGTGTACAGTCATTCACCTTTCTCTAAGGGCATTTTTGCCATCATGTTTTCTAATCATCCCACCAGTAGGACATAAGAACACAAATTCTGTGCCTGGGATGATATTTTTAAGTAAAAAAAATTGTGCTCTGCTGTATATTATGTCTAAGTGGCCTTTAAGGACTGGAATTTGTTGGGGCCAGCAGCAGTGTAGGTCATGGTCTTTAGTAATGGAAGTGAGAGGTCCAAATTTACCTCTGCATTGTGACACCCTGTTTGAGACATAACAAAAAGAGAATTTGCACCTAAGCTGAACCTGAAGTGAGGGGAATCTTAACAGTGGCTGAATATCTCTTTTGTGTAGTGTTGTATCTAATTATTATTGTATTACCTTCATTTCAGTTGCAGTCTGTCTTCCAGCTCCAAAGAGCTCTGGTTAACATCTTTGGAGTTATTGTTATTGCCTTTAATTACTCTGGAAGGGGTTTAAAAGTAGTAAAACTGCAACTTCTTAGAGGTGAAGTAATGCTAGAAATTTGTTTCATTACAGCCCTACCTGGCTCCTTAGAAAAATAAAGGAGCAGCATGTGGGGCTCCAGTTTACTGTGTGATGGCCTCCATAGACCAGAAGAACATTGTAAGGTGTATGTGTTTTATCGGTCTGTCACACTTACAAGCTTCTTTCCTTCCATGATTGCTTTCACTGGGTTTTTATTTTGTGCCATCAGGAGGAGATATGGAACAACAGTTTCCTGTGTGCCCATTTCCCACTGCAGGATGAGCTTTACACCTCAAGAAGACCTTGGGTTACTTTGTCATCAGATTGTGTAGGCATTGGAGCACAAATTAACAAATAGTTCTTGGCTTTTTTTCTAGCTGCTACCACAGCCATTGACAATGACTGCTTCTAAATAATGTTTACTCTGCCCTAATCACTTACTCATTGCTTTTTGGCAAAGCCCTTGAAAAAGGCTTGGTGAAGGCTCTGAAGAAGCTGGATGACTACCTGAGAACCCCTCTGCCAGAGGAGATTGATGCAGACAGCACCGAAGAGGAGAAAGTGTCTAAACGCAAGTTTCTGGATGGAGATGACCTGACTCTTGCTGACTGCAACCTTCTGCCCAAGCTTCACGTTGTCAAGGTACAATATGTCCTGTGATGATCAAAGAAGCCTGTCAAAGAGTACTGTGCTCTGACAGCTGTGAGCTGAAGCCAACATGTGTTTCAGCAGAGGCATCTTAAGTCCTGTAAGAGTGGAGCTGGAACACACTTTTGCTCCTCAGTGTTTCCTATAGGTTAACTTAATCAACTTTATATTTACTATCTGGGGAAATTGTCCCATCACTATTTAGTGGCAAAGACAATATTAAGATCTAGGTATCCCATCTCTTTAGTTTTACTCTGCTGCAAGTAACAGCATATTTCATATTAATTAGTTCCCATTATTCTTAAGAGAGATGTCAAAACTTTAGTCAGTTCCCACCCACTTGTAACTTAAGAGCAGCAGTCCATCTTTTGGGGGAATATTTGTTCCACCTAGTATTTCACACAGAGAAGTTAACAAATCAAAGTCACCACTGAGGTCCAGGATTTAAGATGTACAGTGGTCACTGGTATAGTGTAAATGCTGCACATCATCTTGACTTCTAAAAGTTGTGTTTATGTAATTGATCAGATTACATATTTCTTTAGAATAAAACAAGTACCTGGCAGACCTTGGCAAGCAAGGAAGTGAGGAATTCAACCCAAGTCACGCACCTACTTTGGCTCCATGAGCCAAAACATAAACTGGGCCTTGGAGCTGACTGTATATATTAAAAAAAATTAAAAAAATTAAAAAAAAAAAGGTGCAGAAGTTGCCAGCTAAGAAATAGATATGTGATAATATCCTCACAGATTTAGCTCTTTCTCTGGCTCCTCTTCATTGATGACGTTATGCAAAATGAGTGTGTGGCCTCTTACTGGTTCCTGTCTCCTCCTTGGGATGAAATGAAAGACGTCAAGAGAATTAAAATCTTTCTCAGACAAGCATAGCCATACAATATTGCCTGAAGAGCATTTTATAGGTTGGAGAAAAGGGTAAATTATTAAGACTTTTTCATTTGATGGAAGATGTGCACTGGAAATTGTGAAAACCCTTGACTGAAGTTGCCCAGCAGGTTTTGTGATCTCCATGTGTGTGTGAGGCGTCATTGAAGGCAAGAATGCTTAATTAAATGCAGTTTAGGACAGGACTTGGACTTGAAAATAACCAAGTGGATCCTGGTAATAAAAACAAATCACAGTCTTTTCTGAGAACATGACTGTCCTGAGAAATCTGAGATGGAAAACAGCTCTACCATGTGCTTTAAAAATAAAGGGGAACTCTGTGGCACATATGTATGTAATTTATGCCCAGGAACAATTTTATACTGTCAGAAAAATTAGAGATTGGAAGCATTCATTAAATCAGCTAATCCATCCCTTCCTATCAGCTAGTTCTTTCTGTCACCACAGGATTATTCTATATGGTATATTCTTACAGGAATACTAAAATACCCCAGTCCAGCAAGCTACTTAACCAACCAAATAGCTTTAAGCACACATTAGTCTCATTGACTTCAATGGGACTATGCAGGTGCTTAAAATTAAGTATGCACTTAACTATTTTCCTGAATAAGGGCCTAAGTGTTTTTAGAAAATGAAAGTTCCCCTTGATAGACAATTTCCTAGTCTAAAAAGTCTTGAAATAATAATTTTCTCCCCCAGTTTATCCTAACACTCTTGTTTCTAATGGTTGCTAAGTCATCTTGGTTTCTTAGTCATGGTACCCATACCACCCTGAATTTTTCCCTGTAGATGTAACTATCTACAGCCTTCCAACAGCTGTAGATGGTTACATCCTCTGACACCATTGGCCAGGCAAAATGTATTACATATATTAAAGATAGAAATACGGTACATAAAACATATAATATCATGTTAAATATAAATGTAATAGTTAATATGAAAATATGTTACATATAATTGTTACTCATGGCTTTCCCTTAAATCTGTCTTGCTTTTTATGATTCAGCTAATCAGCTCTTTCTTATGTGCTGTTTCAGCTTCAAGTGATGTACATAAGTCTCAGACAAAATACTAAAACCCAATATGGTAAAATTAATGAAATTCAGTTACCAAAAAAGTCATAATTAGAGAAGTGACTGTCCCCCTGTACTCAGCACTGGTGAAGCCACAGCTTGAGTACTGGCATCAGTTTTGGGCACCACGGGATAAGAAGGATGTTGAGGTGCTGAAGTGGGTCCAGAGAAGGGCAACAAAGCTGGTGAAGGGTCTGGGGAACATGACTTATGAGGAGCAGCTGAGTGACCTGGGATTGTTTAGTCTGGAAAAGAGGAGGCTGAGGGGAGACCGTATGGCACTTTACAACTCCTTGAAAGGAGGCTGTAGAGAGGCTGGTGTTGGTCTCTTCTCCCAGGTTACTAGCAATAGGACAAGAGGAAATGAGGTTAAGTTCCATCAGGGGAGTTTTGATTGGATATTAGGAAGAATTTCTTTAATGAAAGAGTAGTGAGGCACTGGAACAGGCTGCCCAGGGAGGTGTTGGAGTCACCATCCCTGGAGGGGTTCAAAAACCCATGTAGATGTGGCATCTGGGGACATGGTTTAATGGTCATGGTAGTGTTGCGTTGATGGTTGGACTTGATAGAGTCTTTTCCAACCTTAAGGATTCTGTGATCCTATAATCTGGTGACAATAGAACATTGATTTAGATTGTCTTTAGGCCAAGGATCACCCTTGCAAGATAGGGGACAACTAACAGTCACTTTTCAGGCTTTTCTTATAAGCCCCTGTGTCTCCAAGCATTTATCTCCTTTGCTATTAATGATCTGCCAAAGAAAGCGTAAGACGCTCCCTGAAAAGGAATATGGAGCTAGATCACCAGCAGGGTGCCTTCACCTTCTCTTTTGTTTTGGTTTAGATTGTTGCAAAGAAGTACCGCAGCTTTGAGTTCCCGGGGGAGATGACGGGGCTGTGGAGGTACCTGAAGAACGCCTACGCCAGGGACGAGTTCACCAACACCTGCGCCGCCGACAAGGAGATCGAGCAAGCCTACGCAGACGTGGCCAAGAGGCTCAGCAAGTCCTAACTGACCTCCCCAGCAGCTCAGTACCCCCTCCTACAGACTCTTCTCCTCGTTGCCTTAAGATGTACTTTATCATGATGCTGTCTGGTTGGCACCCCTATGACTTCTCCTGTTCAAGTGTATTGGTCAGGGACAAATCTGCTTCTCCCCGGAGAAAAGAAAAGGCAGCTCTAGTGTGGGGGGTGGAGACCTTTTGAAATCTGGACCTGAGATCGGGCTCAACTAGTATTATTCACAAGCAGTATTGGAAATGAGTCCACTTTACTAGTTTTTTGTTTGGAGTTTATCACCACCTCTATTCTTTTGAGTTTTAAAAATAGGAGATTAGCTGAAATTTGGAGTAAGAGGGTTTGGAACATGCAGAACTGTTTCTTCTCTAGGTTATTTCAAGAACACTTTTCCCCTCAGTGCTGTTGAGGTTCCTGAGGCAGGAGCAAAATATATGACAGCGGGGGAAAAAAAAAAGGTTTGACCCTAAAGGACAAATGCTCTTAGCAGTTACATTAAAAAACTCTCTGAATGCATATTCTGTCTTAGCAGGCCCAAGAGTTTATAGGGTATTTATTTTTAACTTGGCGCAAGAGGGGGAAGCCTGAGTGAATATGTCAGACTTGCAGATGCTACTTTGCATAAAATTTGCATGATGCTGTTGGACCCGAGTGTTTAAAGCAAAAGAGTGAATGAGCAATTGAGCAGGCAGCCCTTGGAAGAGAGGAGCTAGTGCCAAGATGCCCAGTGGATCTGCTAGTTGGTAGAGGCAGGCAGACACAGCAATCACGGGGGCAGCACGTTGGCTCCAGCGAGCAGAGGGAATTGGCACAGCTAACCAAACCACGCAGGATATTGTCATCTTGACTGTGTGGTTGCCAGTTCGTTTCTAATTGCTATCTTGGGAAGCCGGGGCAGGCAGGAGAAGGCCGTCGCTGCACGCAGACTCCAGGCGGGGGAGGCGCTTGCGTTCTTCCCCTCGGGCTCCAGATGGGTCACTTTCAAGCACTCATCATCTCCCCCCAGGAGAAGTTTGCTTTCAGAGCCTCAAAAAGAGCACGCTAAAACAAAGAGAGGCACAGTTCCAAGCAGAATTTCAGCAAGGATGTTAGCAGACATCCATGCATGACACCTTAGTCTTGCTCCTCCACAGTTTGCCAATCAAGGTTATGTGGTTCTGAATTAGGAATGTTTGCTAAAACTGATCATTTTTTTCTATCTGTTGCATCTGCCTGACACAATTTGCTTTATACTAGTCATTATTTGCACATTACTTTAGCAAATTCAGAAGAACAGCTCTTTTGCACGAAGCTCACGTGCCCTGATTATGCACAACAGTGCACGTGGCTCTCAGTTTTCACTTTGAGGGAATTTATCGTTGCTTTCAAAGAAAATAAAGCTGAGCTGTAACTTCTGATCAGAGCTGCAGAGAGCTGTATTGATTTGAGGGGAAGCCCAAGCTGGTGAGCTCTGACTGAGGGGAACCTCACAGCAGGCGTGTTTGCAGCCAGAGAGCTGGAGGCCTGGAGACAGCATGGAAAGCCACCCTCTGCCATGTGATGCTGATGACAATCCGAAACCATCCTCTTGCTTTGGTGGGACTATTCCACTATTCACACTAACCCAGCTGGGAGCAAAATGTTGCCCGTTGACTATGAAGATAGTTTGTGGTTGACTATTGTTTTGCATGCAATGGCCAATTTGTTCTGAACTTTCAAAACCTTGGAAGAAAATCTGTGTACTCCCAAGTCTTCTCCTAGAATGGGCTATTTTAACAATGGCTAGACTGGAGGGCAAGGGCTTGCACTCAAATATTGCTGAGAAATCAGCTGGCTCAGAGAACACTCATAGCAGCCAGAAAAGACTAATGAGATTAGAAGTGTCTGCACAAGCACATGTGGCTTGTTAAAAACATTTCTTCATGAGATTGGAATTATTTTTGATTTTTTGTTTAGTTTTGTTTTGGTTTTAAATGGCAGCAATTATTTATTTATTTATTTATTTTAACTGACTCTGTCCTTTCCGTCAGTCTTCCTGGTTTTGTTTTCGCTCGGCATGCTCGTCAAGATGGTTCTGTTTGTTCAGAAAAGTGTTGTTAGCAATGTTCTACAAATTCTTTTCTAGTGAAAAGTCACCTATCTGATGAATAGACAGTGGAATGTTTTTACTTTCAGTATGATTTGGCTAGCAATATGCTGATCAACAGGATCTACTTCTTTTCTCAGTTGTCTTTTTCCAGGTTTGTACTCTAGTTAGTGGTTTTGCTTAATGACAGTTGCCGTGAATCTTTGACTGAAGATGCAGAGGTAGATGCAGATTCTTGCTCTGTCCTATTAAATTTAGTTCCTTAAAGAAGATTGTCCAAACATGCAACAGATCTCAGGCAGGGTAAGTGAACCCATTCATAGGTCTGACCTGGTTTTACGTCTCTGAATCCTCACCAGTTTCCTAAATCTTGTGGTTCTGTTATGTTCTAATATGTTTTTAGTTTTGCTAGAAGAGGGCCAAATCACAATTGATTGATCCCAGTGACCTCAAATTGTATCCATTTTTTGAGAATTCTGTTTAAAATGGTTGGATTATACCAAAGAGAAAATGCGCTGTTAGTACAATGAGCTTTTTCTAAGATGATTTGCATGTTCTTAAAATCTTGTTAGGATTTCATTATAAAATCTGAAAATCCCCAAGCTATGTTCCTTTTAGTTAATAATAATAAAAAATACTTAAATACCTTAATTTTACTAACAATACCCCCAAAAATCTAGATGAAATCTAGAAGAACATGAGAAAGACTAAGAGGAAAATGAAACAGTTTTCAGCTGCCATGCCTGTTTGGTCTGAATTCAAGTCTCACTCTGCAACCTAACTTTGCATTTTACTCATAACTTTATTATAAGCTGATCCAAGATTATGGACAGGTTCAGGCATTCCCTGACCTTTGTTTAGGTTTGAAAGCCAAGCTCATGTTTTCAGATCTGTAACTTTCACTCACCTTTGTGCTTTTTGGCTTTAGCCATAGTCAGAAGCAGGAAATACTGGAAATCCTACATAGAAAAGTATTTTGCTAAGATTTTGAGCTCAGTTCTCAAGACTCAGGATCCATCAGCAGTGTGATTTTACAGGGCTCCAGACTCCTTTAAGCAGGGTATTTTTGGTGACCTTCCATTGTATTTAGAATTATAAGTAATAAATATTAATCATACAGGATCGTATATCTACATTGGCAAGGCAGCCTTTCAGAAAAGAATCTAAGTGACAAGACAGACATTGCAGATTTACAATAACTTTGTTCATAATTTTTTTGCAAGATGTAAAGAAAGACGTAGTGCAGAGGGGGAAGAAGCCAACAATGTGGATTTAATAATCTACATTTCAGAAATGCAGACCAAATGTCTGTAAAGATGTCCATTTCATCCAAACATTTCTTAGATATTTATTTCAAAGCTCCCTGTTCAGTCAATCCAACACTCCATTCATATTGGAACTCATATTGATTTTTCTTCTATTAGCAGTGCTATGGGAGTGCTAGAGGATCCCATATAGTAGTTACTCTTATTTTCTGTTAGACTGAATTGCCAAAAGGTCATCTTGCTGTGCAGGTAAGACTACAGAAGAATCTGTTTCAAGACTATTTAACAGAGAGCTTCTGACAAACATTTTTTTCCAAGAGAAAAATCAAATCATGATATTGCTGTATCAGGTCTAGTGTGGAATATAGAGCTACAGGTTACCAGCTTGCAACATTGCTCCCACCACTGGGCCAGCAGCAAAAGTGAGAAGCAAGTAGAGGTCCTTTTCTGCATTGACAAAGTTTGGCTAATTATCTAAATGTGAGGTATTGCAAACATAATGGGGAAATCCCACTCATGTAAAGCCCCAGAAGCACGTGAAAACATTCACTTTTTAAAATGGATTGGTGTTTTAAAGAAAAAAATAGCCCCAAAGTTTTCTGTCCTCCTTCATGTGCATTCTTTCAAGCATCAGGAAGTTTGCATTTGTTTACTATTCTCCTAGATATATTCATTGTTCTTGAATTGCTTTTGATGTTAAGAAAGACTTTTCCAGTCTGATTTTGACTTTCTGTTGAATCTTTCATCTCTTCATTAATTTTGATGTCTGCAATGACCTAGTAATTCCAGAGGAGGCAGGAAAGCTGTGAAGCTTGTAGTTGTTGAGAAGTTGAAGGAGGTAATGATTTTTTTTTTAGAAAGCAGTATTAAAAGCATTTTTAAAAAATGTGTCTTTCCATCTGGGATACTTTAACAAAGAGTGATAGACTGTTTAGTCTGGATTGTGATTTTCAGCACAGATCTGAGCAAGCTACCATGTTTAAGGCAGCTTTGCCTAGGGATTTTCCCAGGATACACAGAGATGTTCCCCCTGAGTCACAAAATTTCCCATTTCCTTGGTCAAGAGGGATGTGCTGGCTTTTATTGGCACTGGACTGTGACAGCCCACTGACTCAGTGCTAGGCGATGAAAAGAGGGGTCCTGTTCCCCTCCTTGAGGATGAGGGGCAACAGTTTCAAACTAAAAGAGGGCAGATTTATATTAGATATAAAGAAGAAATTCTTCACTGTGAGGGTGGTGAGACACTGGAACAGGTTGCCCAGAGAAGTTGTGGATAACCCCTCCCTGGACATGTTCAAGGCCAGATTGGGTGGGGCTTTGAGCAAGGTGATCTAGTAGAAGGTGTCCCTGTGCATGGCAACAGGGTTAGAACAAGATGATCTTTAAAGTCCCTTCCAACCCAGATAACTCTATGGTTCCCTTTTCTCTCATGCTCAGAAAGCATTAATCTGTTTTATTTACTTGCCCCACTTCCCAGGCAACACTCCAGCCCTAGGAAAGCATAGAAATCCTGTCCAATGATGGTTTTCAAAGCTTGGTCAGTCTATGTTTTAATGTGTGACATACAGGTCTGAAGTTCCCTGTGTAACTCCTCAGGCACTCACCACACAGCGTTACAGGACTCAGCAGGGTCTCAGAAAACACAGCAATCATATTATCCCCGTTACTCCAAGTCATTCCCCTTTCTCCACTTATTGGAGAGATACTAAAGCTGAAAATACTCCCAAGGATGCACTTGAATGTGGTGCATTCTGAGCTGTGCTCATCAGCTAGCCAGCTCTGAGTGATGACATTGCAACAGCTCAGCAGGTCGTGCTTCTGCTGCCCACTGGACAACCCAACACCCGTTGGAGGGGCAGCGCTGGGGTGGGAGACGCCGGGGCTGCTCTGTCAGCGATGGTGCGACCACGAGGAGAGGTTTCAGTGCCACCTTTTCTCCAGCCCAGCTCTCTGGCTGCAGCGTGTCAGCAGCTCAGCCGGGGCCACGATCCAGCGCTAATGAGCGCTGCTAGCTTGCAGCATGTGAATAGAGACTACTCATGTGTTTAATGTTAAACATGTGCTTGCCTGCTTGCCTGGAGAGGGGCCTAAAAGTCATGACAGAAAAGCTTATATTAATGAAGAGCATGATTATTCTCTTTCCTTTGAAATCCAGTGGCAGAATTCCCAGTGGGGGAATTCCCAATAGGAATTCCCAGTACAGCCCAAGGCTACATAAACATGAAGATGTTTCAAGAAGAGAAAACGCTCAGGGAGAAAAGGCAGCAGCAGTGATGTCTAGGGTCTTATTACACAAGAAGGACACCAGCTCTGTCCTGGTGGTAACTGGAGGGACACCACCACTGCTGTCAGGCTCCATTCTGGTTTACTATGGGAGGTTCAGAGCGGAGCTGGGGCCAGGCCGTGCTGGTAGTGTAATGCCAAGGCATGTTCTGCTGTATCTCCAGCCACACTCCCTATGGTGGTATCCCACAGTATAATGATGCCTCCATTGTGTCTGCCTCACTCTTATTATGAAGTGGCTTGTCTAAAGAAAACTAAGAAGGGTGGGGGAATTTTTTTTTTTTATATATATACACGGAGTAAAAACAATCCAAATATGCTTTAATGGTTCTCAACACGATACTGTCAATTCTCACCACAGGGTGGAATTTGTTGGTGGAAATTAAATTAAATTAAATTAAAACAGAAAAGCTTGGCTATTGCTAATGGGTACTACTGGGAGCCCTAAAAGCAGTTTGCAGTGTAGAACTGTAGCAGGAGTGAACATCCTTTAATCCCCAGAATCACTTGGGTTTCACAGGGTCATTTCAGCCTATTCTGCCACACTGCTGAGAAGTTTTTTTGTCTCCTTAGGTCTATAAACTCTGAATAATTTTGGAAACAGCTACAAGCACCACATTAATCTTTTTCACTTTTTTTCTCCCTTCATTAAATTAACTACTTAAGTTTTGGAAGTAAGCGATAAGTAATAGAAGTTGAAAACAGCAGATTTCTCTACTTTTTCATTAAGGAATTTTTTTTTTTTTTCAGAGCTTTCAGGAAATGACAGGTTATCCCCAGCTTTGGGAATAAACAGTGGTATAAAATATATATAGAAGTGTGATTCTGATGAAGTAATTTCAGCAAGAAGATTACAGAGTTTGTTTTAAGGAACATGCTTAGGACTAAACAAAGAGAATACTCCAGAAAATGCAGCAAGGATTTCAGGCTCAGTTAGAACCTTTGTTTTGGTGGTGTGTTTTTTTTTTTGGTTTTTTTTTTTTTTGTTACTGATTGTACAACATAGGAACTATATATATATTTATTCACTTTATTTAACTGCATTATTTAATTCAATAATGTTGTAAAGTATGTTGGGACGGAAGATGGCGTAAAGAGGAACACGTATACTCTTGAAACAGTACTACTGTTTCTGTTCCTTTGATTTTGTTCCCACTGGAATAAACAAGAGCTGCACCATTTAGCTGTGTAGAAGCAGGATCTCAGCTTCACAGATCCAGGTAGTTTGGCAGTCTCTGGAGGACGGGGTAATTTGCTGCTTAGCAATCTGAACCTTGCTGTGTGCACAGCGCATTTCGGAAGGCGTACGGGACGGTCCTTGGGATAACGTTGCTTGTAAAGGACCAGGGTGAAGCCCCTGCTGTTATGAGATGAGATTAAGCCATCATGAGATGTGGGCTGGCTAACCCTGCACCAGACACATTTGCCTGCAGCGCAGCCGCTAAATCGGTCTGACATCAAGAACCGCGGCGTGAGAGCTTGGCCTCAGAAGTGAGTCAAAGCAGCATCGTTGTCACCAGTCATTTTCTATTTATAACGACACAGATCTGTTTTATAATCACGGGGAGGCACAACAGGAGTGTGCTTTGTTCTGCCCAAATGGCGTTTCTCGTGCGGGTGGGTTTGAACACAGCCCTTGGCCCCGTGCCACTCACCACACACACCCAGGGCGGGCAGTTCTGGCACAACAATGCACACCCTGTCGTGCTTCAATGCTCAAAGACTCCTGTGCTGGAGCAATAAACTCCTGCTCAACGGCTTAAAAATGTTCCCTTAAGTGTGCCGAGGTGCCAGGCTGCCTCGCTTCCCCCTTCCAATGCCATCTCGTGTCGAAGCCTTGGGCTTCAAATAAGCCAGTAGTGTGTTGCATTGTTTAGTGCTGGAAATCACTGGGCATTATTATCCACATAAGAAATTGGGGTCAACCCCCCCCCAGGCCCCAACTTAACCCTTTTTCCTAGTGCAAAACTGACTGCTTGTGCATGTGACTGTATTTTCAGAGGCTGTGAATAGATTCCTGATAGCTGCCTGCTTTGGTTTCTGGAGGATGGGTCCTTATCTGTGCAAATACTCAGAGCTATGATGGTAACCCCCCTTTTCTTTTAAATTTTTTTTTTGTTTGTTTAAGTTGAAGGGTCCTGCTCTGTATTGCCTAGAAATTTATGATCTAGAAATCAATAGATTTATTTTTGTAGTCTATCTGTTTTCGGTTCTAAAGCCTGAAGATCAAAACAAAGTCACATTGTGTAATTTAGGGGTTAATGGAAAAGCTTTTTTCCTTCAAAATCTACTCATTTTCAAATCCTGAGTCATTTGAGACACAACCCTCGTTAGTTTGAGGGGGTCTGAGGTTAAAAAAGAGGAAAGGGAGCCCACAGTACATGCTACTGTCCTTCCACTGAGAGGACAGCAGGAACCAATCTGGAAGTTCTAAGAGGATATAATGGACAAACTTTCCATCTTCCATGTGAAAGCAACCTGTACAGAGACCTGCATGGCCTTAAACTGACCCACAATTGCTTAAAATTTGCAATGACATCAAAAAGCAAAATTTGGGATGTGAAGAATGACATGATGATCAGGCACAGTGCCTCTTTCAGATGCTATACAGACAAAAAAAATCTCATAGGAAAGGACACTCAAATTTTTAGGTACTGGTCCAGACCCAAGTTCAGGACTGGATTTTCTCCTCCAAAATATCACTAATCTCACACATACCTAATGGCTGTTGGGATTATTACCAGCTGAACTGGTGGGGTAAAAGCAAAGTAGGGAACTGTTATGGAGAAAGCAGGATGACTTTTAAACTCAGACCTGGTAAGATTTTTAAAAAAAGTAATTTATTTGTAAACAACTATTTTGTAGTGGTTGACAGTGACACATTACTGTGCATCTAGGGGTCTCCATCAGATAAGAAAGAAAGAAAGGATAAAACCCTCTGCATACTTGTGATTTTCAGTTGAGGCACATCCTCTCTTAATGGGTAATTTTAGATTAGACTGTAACCTTTTGAGGTAGGAACTATGTATTTCTTCTCTGTATGTGCAGCTCCTAACATGATAGGAGCTTTTGTGTGCTGCTCTAACCCTCCTAATACATAATAAATGGAATAATAGAATTAAAATGTCATTGCAGTTCACCTTTAATATTTTGTGCGGCTGTACTCTGTCAACTGTGAATAAAATTAATGTCCTTTTTGTATAATAGGTAGTATATTTTATTATTGAAGAAACATTTAAATTTAATTTTTAAAAGAAAAAAAAAAATCTGCTCATTGTTTCATTTTAAGCTTTTGGATAAATAAGCAAACTTTTCTTTTGTATCCTTCAAATAAGTATGTGTTGAATGAAGAAATCCACCTTCCTGAATTGGAGCTGTTTATAATGTTATGTTCCAAGAGTGATTAACACCTGATAATTTGAATAAAAGTGGTTTATTTTCTCATTGGGTTATTCCTGAACTTTTGTTTCATTTGTTAATTGTATTTTTAAACAGGCAACATTCACTTAGCTGCAAGGGAAAACGTGTGCTCACAGCCTGAACACTCATCACTGGACCTAAAAATCAGTTGAATGGAAATTCAGGGAAAGACAGCAAGGAGAAGTAAGCTGCACTGGTGCTAGAAGAAGAAACATGACCAGGGTGTAGCTCATGCTCTGTCCCCCAGATGTTGGAGCCCTATAGTTAGTGCAGCAGGTGGTACCGTGTTGGCCTGGACTAGAGAGCACTGCCCAAGGCAATGCCCAAGTGCAGTACACAGGATAGGAGAACTGCTGTGATTATCCTACAGGTCTATAAAATAACCCCTGGGATGAAATGGGGAATGATTATTCAGTGTTCAGTGTATCACGTTTGGTGTTCCTGATGAACTAATCAAGCAGCAAGTTCAGAGCAATCAGAAAGTGCCTTTTTGCAGCATGTGTAATTAAACTTTGGAGCCCTTTACTGGAGGATGCTGTGGTGATCAGAATGAATATGGGGTTCAAATAATGGATATGATAACTTCATGAAGAACAGAGCCATTAATGTTGCTAAACATACAATAATGAAATTGTTTAGGTTGGAGAAGACCTGGATCTCTGAGTCCACCTGTTAACCCAGTACTGCCAGGTCAGCACTAACCACGTCACTAAACACCACATCTACACATCTTTTAAATAGCTTGAGGAATACATGAAAGTTTGGAAGCAATTTCCAGGTCAAGACGTCCCTAAATAAAGGGCTGAGAGAAGGTCTATGGAAAAGGAGGTTTCCACTTGCCTTATTTCTTTTATTGTTTCTGCAGCAACAGGTTAGACACAGCTGAGGTAGGACTGGGTGTCTTGGCTCCAGGATGGCCTTTCTGATAATATGGTACACATATGCTAAGTATTGTAAATTTTATTCCAGCACAAAATTTGAATTTAGCTTCTCCAAAGTAAACCACTTCCAGAGAGGCATTAGAGACAGAGGACCAGAGCCTCTCATGGCAAATGACAGGAAATCACCATCCATCTGAAGCAACAACAGTTCATCATCCAACAGCTGTAACAGGAAAAGGACAAGCAGGATGTGTCCTAGTTTATGAGACATCTTTTTTTCTCTGCTCACTAAAGACTGTGCTCTTTGGGGCACATCTCTCTAGTACCACATCTCTCTTGATGTGATGTGCCATATAAAAATGAGAATTGTTTCATATTTTTCAAACCCAAGCTGGTGTCATCCTAACATTTCTGTTTTAACTAGTGCTGAAATAGCTACTCAGTTGTCCAGAACTATAGAAGCCCAGGGCCTCAGCTGATTGCTTTTGGACTAAGCTCTCAATGTGCAAGGGCCCAGGTGCATCTTCATAGCAGAGATGCTCT
>NW_008622251.1:94812-106902 GCF_000691845.1 Merops nubicus | reverse complement strand
CTTTCCCTTTCTGATCATGGCAGCATGAGGAAAACCAAAGCATCTGTAAAACTTACCACTGGGTGTATCAAAGAATGAGTACATGAGGTAATGCAGTTCCTTTTTCACCTCATTGGTAACCCATCCTGAAGGGAATCATAGAATCACCATATCTGGAAAGGGCCTCTAGGATCATCAAGTCCAACCTTCCTCACAACACTTCCCTAACTACTAGATCACAGACTCAAGTTTATCTGCTTGATAAACTACTCATTTTTTGAACACCTCCAGGGATGGTGACTCCATCACCTCCCTGGGCAGCCTGTTCCAGTGCCTCACCACCCTCTCAGGGAAGAGGTTCTTCCTAATATCCAATCAAAACGTGCCCTGGTGCAACATGAGCCCATTTCCTCTCATCCTATCATCAGTAATTTGAAAGAAGAGATCAACACCAGCCTCACCACAACCTCCTTTTAGGTAGCTGTAGAGAGTGATGAGGTCTCCTCTCAGTCTCCTCTTCTCCAGACTAAACCACTCCAGTTCCCCATAAGGGATGTTTACCAGCTCTCTCACCAGCCTTGTTGCCCTTCTCAGGACCTGCTCCAGCACCTCCCTGTCCTTCTTATCCTGTGGTGCCCAGAACTGGACACAGTGCTCAAGGTGCAGTCTCACGAGTTCCGAGTCCAAGGGCACCATCACCTCCCTACTCCTGCTGGTCACACCATTTCTGACCCAGGCCAGGATGCCATTGGCCTTCTTGGCCACCTGGGCACACTGCTGGCTCATGGGCAGTTGACTGTCCACCAACACTCCCAGGTCCTTTTCCAGCAGGCAGCTTTCCATCCGCTTCTCCCCAGGCAGTTTTGGTGTACAGCTTTGGTGTTTGGTCACCCATCTGCAAGGGGTTTGACTGTGGCCATCACTGCTACAGCTGATATGTAACACTGCTGTGAGCTTTCTCACAGAAACCCACAACCTGCACAGCTCCACCAGGTCACCAGAACTGGATGTATGAGACTGTGCTAACCTGATGAGCACCTCTGAGTGTGGCCAGTACTGAATGCTTCAAAGGGTGGTGCCAGGAGCCCCAGCATGTGAGGTCTAACACACTAACCACACACAAAACTGTTCCACACTGGTGGTGGTTGTTAAGTGTTTATTTCATTAAGAATACTTACCTAAAGCTCTGGTTCCCCTCCCTGTGAAAAGGAAAACCCTGACACTGGCCTCAGGCTTCCTGGTCACTGGCCTAGTGATATTTTATAGTAGTGAGTGCTTCAGATCCATCAGGCACTGTGTAAAAAAGAGTTTTCTGTGCATGAGTGATTGTGGTTGCAGACCTGAATGATGACAAATGGGGTGAGGAACAACTTGTATCACTGGTCATTTTTCCTGTCTTTAAAAAGAAAAAAATCCTCCTTTGTGCATCTGAACAAGCCAAAGCTTTCCCCTTCCCGTAGCCATGTCTCTCTATGCTGCTGGTCATTTTTTTGGTCATTTGGTCTCTGAAGGATTGCTTCTACCCAGCTAATCGCTCTATCTGCTGGGGACTTGTACTTGTGTCTCTTGGCCATGTGAAAAATAGAGTCCTTAGCAAGCTCCACGAGTTGCAGGCACCTCTTCCTTCAGGGAAGGGGTGGGGAGAAGCTTTGTCATGGAGGGTTTAGTTTGGTTTTCTTTTTTATCTCAATACCTGCTGTAACACTCTACACATCCTGCTAGACACACTGCAATCAGTCCAGTCTGCAGCAGGCAAGAGTTTAGACATTTCAGGTGTCATCCATCCTTCATATCTCGTGCATGCCTTTCCTTTCATGAGCCCAGCAGATGCCTTTAATTGCAAGCCACTGCTTCTTGGCTTTCCAAGAAGTAGCAGAGGAACTGTGGAGTCCCTCTGGCGAAGGATGAAACAAAGGGGCCCAGCAGTGTTATGACATTTTCTTGCACTGAGTTGGCTTTGGGAAGAATGGGCTCTTTCCTCCAGTTAGATAAGCACAGAAATCTTAAGCAGATGCTTGCAAAACATCAAACAAATATATACTTTAAAAAAATAAATACAGGCTATACCCACATGCCCCATGATCTGGCCAATATTCAGCCACAGCTAGCAGTATCCAGCCTTTCTCTGGTGACAGCTGGAGGAAAAGGGAAAACCCACAGTCTAGTCACTCCACAGTGGGACTGCAACTGGCTCCTCCAGCACCATCATCCCAGGGCTGAACATGGCAATGACAGGAGCTGGTGGACAGTTTAAAATTTGTCCCATTGTTCAACAGCTAGAGGGAAATACAGGCCTTCTCTCTTGTGTGTTGTGTGTACACTTCAGGGGCTTTCATCTGTTTGAATTTCTCCTTAAATCAGCATTGTGGAATGTGAAGGGGAATTTCATGCCATAGGGAAGAAGGTGAAGCATTCTGGAGAGCTTAAATTGCCTAAAACAAAAAGAGAGGGTGTTTTCTTTAGTGCTTAAATTACCCTTATGCTCCTGACTTCTCAGGCAGAGATAATAGGGAGGATTTCTTCCAGTTCCCTTGTACAGAAAGCAACAGGTTTTGGGAAAAGCTGGATGGAAATATATTCATTGAGAAATAATTTATTGCAAGAAGTCTTCCTTCCCTCAACTCTTTGTTAAAACAACATTAAAGAACATTATCTGTGCCAAGGGAAGGACTTTAATGAACCTGCTGGCATTCAGGACACCCACGTAATCCTCACTCACCTCCTGGTGTGGGCGAGCTGTGGTACCAGCTTTCATCGGCTCGTGTACCACATCCTGCACAGGTCCTGCCCCGTTCGGCGCCCTCAGTGGGGGATGTAATTTGTTTTCCTGGCAAAGTGTGCTGCTGGGCCTTCTTCACCCCATATTACTCAGTCTGTTAGGAAGTTCTTTCAAACAGAATGGTAGAATGTCCTCTTCTCCAGGCTGAACAATCCCAGCTCCTTCAGCCTGTCCTCACAGGAGAGGTGCTCCAGCCCTCGGATCATTCCTGTGGCTCTATAGTCGTGGTATCATGTGTGTTCTGCAGCAGCATCATTTGTAACTGCTTCACAGACACTCATTGGACCACTCCCTGTGTCCCCACGGGGGACAGGAAAGATGTTTCACAGCGTGGGAACCAAGAGTGAGAACTCCACATATGAGGTTTCTCTTCTCTTTGAATGCTCAGTTTCACCTATTTAAGACAGGAGTTTTTTTGTAGTAGGGTTGCACTGCACAGCAAATCCAGGATGCTGCTGTACCAATACATTCAGTACACTGGGGAAAATCCCAGCCTCTGGGACAAACGGGCACAAAATGACTCTTATCCATACTGACTTTATCCTCCTAAACTGGACGGGTGCCTGCAAACTGCTTATGAGAAACAGATCCTGGAGCAATGAGCTTCCAAAGGTTGCTGGGGACAGATTAGTCTGAGGGTGCTATGTGGTCTGAGCCAAGAGGGCTCTCTCAGTCTGGACATACACACACATATAGAGATATATATGTATGATGTACATATACATATATCCTCTAAGTAGTAAAGGCAGGTATTTGGGTTATGTTTCCACTGCTTTCAAGTGCAGCTGGGAGCACTCAAAGCTCCTGCATGTCAACTGTTGCCACCTCAGGTCCCAGTGCCACCATAAAAAGTAGCAAATTTGGCTCAGATGAGCAGTATTTGGTCATTCTTAAGTTTGGAATTGCTGACTTTGCAAGTATAGTAATGCTTTAGTGTCGTTTTTACAGTGTTTTGTGTTTGTGTGCATATGTATGCATGCACATATACATGCATCTATTTGTTTGTGTATACATTATGGTGGCACACATCCCTCCCAGCAGCATTTTAATTCTGGGTGTCTGTAATGGTCACAGAAAGACAGTGCAGTTAACATTTGAGCCATCACAGGGACTGGCTGGATTTTCCCCTGTATCTCCAGTGAAGCTCACATTGTAGGGAGGTTTTTTATCACACTGCAGCAAGAATTGTGCTGCCATGCCTGTTTGCCTGGGAAAATTCATTACCCCTTGCCATGGGGCACGATTCCCCAGGGAGAGCCCCGTGGCTGTCAGAGCCACTGGGATGCTTTGCTCTGCATCCAGCCAGAGCAGCACTCGTATTTATGGTGTATGGGCTTAAATCTTTATTCATAAAGGAGCAGCTTTAGTTTTTCATTGTCAACGTGGATGTCGAACTAATCAGAGAGGGGAGCAGGGGAAGGGTGGGGCCTGGAAAAGAGAAGTTTGTGGGAACATAACAATGTTAAAGAAAAAAACTCTGCTTGCTGTCAGTTAAGTCTCTCCATTAGTTACCTCTACCATTATGGATTCATTTTAAGATCCAGACTTCAATATACATAACTTTAAATCACTAACATCCTTCATGGCTCTGTGATTTGCTGGTTCCATATGTAGCCTCTTGGCCCATTGCATTGGCACAGGTTCAATTCTTGTTCTTCCTTTGGGTTACAGTTTCCTTGCTTTGATGGGGGGATCAGGAGGGGAAGAAGCGGGAAAGAGCAAAAAAAGGAACGGTGAGATAGAAGGCAAGTGATGGGGCAGAGGGAAAGAATGGGAGGAAAAGAGAGGAGCAAAAGGGAAAGTAGCCAGAATAAAACCAGAAACAGTTTAAAATGAATAGGAAGAAGAAAAGAAACAGTGAGGAAAAAATACAGAAAGGGGAAAACAGTGAGAAATGTCATGAGCAGTCATCCCCATCCTGCTGCTCGTGGCAGAGCTGAGGTACAGAGGAGCAGGAGAGGGCTGGTACAGCCTTTGTGGAGTGCCTGCAGTGGCAGTGCCACGCTGCTGCTCGTCCCCTCCCAAGCAGGCTCAGTCCCCCCTGAATTTTGTAATTAAGCTCACCGAGATTTTTGCATGGGGTCTGGGCTGACAGCTGTATTGAATTTTGGTTTATTGTGTGATTTATCAGGGCCGTCGATGGGCGTTTGGATGATTTAGTGCTGCAAAAATACCTTGGAATGCAACACACAGAAATATCTGCATTATTAATAACAATAATAATAAAGATAAATGTCCCTCCCCAGAGCTTTCGATGGCCATGCCACTCAATTTAACATTTTAACAGTGGCATGTGGCCTCTCCATGGCACCTGGTAACGTCTGATGGATTCGAGCAGGCAAAGAAAAGGTTATTTGTCAAACCCTTAGCCTCAACTGTACAGTATTTTGAAAGCTCCAGGTCAGAGCAGCTTGAGCTGCATTCCTGTCCCTGACATCCAGTGAGACTGAACTTTGTCATGTTATTAAGCTGTCAGCAGTGCTGGGGTGTTATTTAGATTTCTGGTGGGAACTCCTTGCACATGCTTGGGGTGCTCTAGTGGGATTATATCAACACCATTGTAAAACACACACAAATGAGCTGTGCTGTAATTACCACATGAAGACCTCGCTCGGCTGGGTTAATCAGCAGAGAATGGAAATACCAGATAAACACAAATGGGCCACCAGTTTGTTAACTCCAGTGGCAACAATGCCATTGTTTCCTAGTAGACCAGCACAATTCAGGGTCTTCTCTGGCAGCCAAACCATGGGCTGCTGAGCATCTGTGCCATGCCTGGAGGAGTAACATGGCACTCTGTTCCTTGTATCAGGGTCCTACAGGTGTGACCAGCAGGACCTGGACTGGGAAGATGCAGAGGGACCAAGGGATTTAAGTGATGTGTATTTGCTGATGTAAAAAAATACAAAGGAAAATGTTTTCTCTACATCCTTGCACAATTTCAAGTCAAAGATCTTTGCCTGGGACTCTTGTCCCCACCAGTTAGGACAGAGGCTTCTGTCTGTGCACCACCCTCCATGATGCTCTCTGAAGTGGAAGGGGCAATTATGGCTTTATCACTTCCAGCTGCCTGTTGGAAAGGGAACACTTGGGAAAAGCAGCTGTCGGGGAGGTTTGTTCTGTTGGTTGCCATTCAACAAATCACATTTTAAAGTGTTTTTACCATTCGTTTTCCTGGGAGGGACACAGCCTGATTTATATTGACTGCACCTTCCAGTAGCCACAAGGCACAGTGGCCAAGTGGCACCATGGTGGCATCAAACCACCCCGGGCAGTACAGAGGGCTGAGATCCTCCTCCACAAATCCTCCTTTCTCTGCCCAGTACATCAGAATTGTTTTCACTACATAGCACTTGGGTGCTGTAACTAATGCCAGTGGTTTGCCAAGCAAACTACTAGGAGGCTGGAAAATGTCCTTGTCCCAGGTGTTTGCTGCAACCTTTACAGCTCTGTCCATGAGTGAGGGGTTGCTTGAGCACTCCTTAAGTCAGTGGCCATGTTTATCTGGAGCAGTATGGATCAGCAGTGAGGATGGCTGTGCACAAGCCTGCCTGGCTCTGTGAGGATGGTGCACGGGTACCAGCAGCATTGTTTGGCACAGCAAGCTTTGAAAGGTTTCCCACACAGCCTGGAGTCCTATTATAGTAATGTGGCAAAAGAGTAATGAAAATGTATGACATTCTAGGTCAATCCTGTAAGTCCTTGAAGTGGTTGTGATACTCCCATGAATTTACAATCCAAATGGGTTAAAGATGGAAAGGGAGAGGGAAAGGATGGTGGTGAATTGCAAAAGAAACCTAGAGACAGTGGATTAGGGAGAGAAGGCCAGAGCCAAGAAGGAATGGTGTTTCTTTAGGACATTTTGCTGTCTGCTGCTTCTACAGGGAAATATAGCCAAGGCCATTCTCTGAAAAACTTCTCTCTGAGTCCCCAGGTGTCCCTGCTTTCACTTAGTTCTGGTATCATTTAGGACACCAGACACTGAATAACCATGACAACCTCATTGTCCTCATGCTCCATGTTAGCTCGTGACCTCTCATCTCATGTAGAGGGTTGAGGCCCAGGATACTCAGCACTGGAGCTAAATAACACATTTTGTAAGTAATACTAACCAACAAAGTCTTATCCCTTCATTGCCACCACCACTGTAGCAGCCAAAGGAATGGACATCACAGATCTGATCCACTCCTCTCTTCATCCACTCTGTGAGGCCAGTGAATTACCTTGAGAACAGCAGGGGTGTCTCCTCACCTGTAGAGACCTGTCCAGAAACCTCTTGCTGCACTGGTGACTTGGAGTACAGCTCATTTTTATCACCAGTGTTTGAAAATTTGCATGTACAGCTCATAGATCTTCTCTGTGCCTCCTCGGGTAGCAGCTCTTCTGAACAATGTCTATCCCAGATGAAAAACATGTTTCAGCCAAAAGGAAATTCTCATCAAAAAACGTAATGTTGTCAACATTTTCATATAAAATTGCTGGTTTGGACAGACATTTAAATCCCCACAAAAACAATTAATCTTCATTTACTAACCAGGATACCAAAGTTAAATATCTGGAGTCAGTATTCGGAAATAAAATTGCATTTTTAAGTAAGATGGCAACTTGGATGGAATTATTCCTTCCAGTGCACCAAAACAGGTTATTTTTGGCTGACAGGCATAGTCATCTGGTGTTCTTTCTGCTTGCTGTACTCCTGTGTTGTCCTCTGGCACATGGGCTGGGTGAACATCTTCATTTGTGTGCACCGTGACATGTAATACAGGGGACCCACAATTTGCTAGTGGTGAAATAGAAATGAAGAGGAAGAATAAATTATTTCTGCCTCAGTCTCGGAGGGGTGGGAACAGGCAGCCCCCACCTTCTTTTTGCAGGTGCTCGAAGCTGGCCAGATGCAGCTTGGATGGGATCTTTTGTTTCTCTGACTCCCACTTGAAAAAATGCAGAGTGACATACTTATCCTTAAATCCAGGGTCAAAGTCAAGGGATTATATGGTCTGTTGATCTGGGGTAGAGTTTAGCATTTGCCTGGAGATACGGTTTACTTGCACTTGGTTTACTGAATATGAACATTTCCACTGAGTTTAAAGAGAGAGTGATTGATAAAAAAAACCCCAAACAACAAAACTCAGTATAGAGGAGAAGATCAGTGTCACTGGATGGGGGAGACACACCAAGAGAAGCACCTTCAGATGGCTCTGTCCTCTGAACAACACTGATCAGCACCTTTAAAAGTCAGTTCTTTGATGTGTCCACAGCTGGGCACTAAAAATTAGCAAAAAGTAAGTCATTAGGGACCTCTGAAACATAAAGATATGTAGACAACAGAGCTTGGAATAATAAGGGATTACGCATCAATGAATTGTTAACCATATACCCCTTGTCTTCCTTGTGGTTTTATGAAATCTCTTAAGCAGGAAAATAAGGAAATAAAACCCTTTTCTTCATGTATACTTGAACATTTCACGTTTTCTCTCTGCAGTACCAAGATTTCTTGCCTTGGTACTTCCTTTCTCTTTGCCATCTCTCAAGATTTTCTGCAGCTTCAGAAGAAAAGGCATCGCATATTATTCTCTTCATAGCTGCAGACCCAAAGTATTTAGGAGGATATGTAGAGCTCACTTGAAAAAGAGGGTTAAAAATGTTCCACTGCAAAAGGGAAGGTATTGTGATATTTGAAGGATTATTCTTCCTGCGACTCAAGGTTTTTACCAGTGATCTGCATCTGTATCCTTTCCCAAAACACTCTATCATCAAACGATTCAATGTCATCATCAAAGAATTCTTGGCTACTGACTTTCCTTTAATAATAGTTGAGAAGCTTAATGAAAGGAAAGATCTGCATAGATTTCTTCCTAAATTGGATGAAATCCTGCCTTTTTATTTTTTTTTCCCTTTTTTTTTATTTGGTAATATTTCTGCTCAGAGAAAATTACAGCCTTTGGTGCCAGTGATGTGCTCTGTATGTTTTGTTTATTACGGTGGTTTTAACTGGAACCGTGGGTGAGGGAGTATCATTATAAAGTTCTCGATACCCCTGATATATTTGTGCAAACATAGCTGTGGGCACTGCAGGCAGAGGAGGATGTGACATTTTCAAAGCGTTTTCTCTATATTTTAAGCATCTGTTCGGTCACTCAAATGCGGTACATACCCACATGCTATCTAGGCAAACAGGAACCAAGGTCCTGGTTCAGAGAGGACATCTGACCTTGCCTGTCCAACCCCACCTGGAAGCTGGTTTTCTACAGCTGCCTCTCCAGCTGACCTGTGGCTTAGTGGTGGTACCCAAAGCAGCCAACCCCTTCCTGGTGTTTACCATCACTGCATCATGAACATCATGAAAAACTGAGTGACTTCTTACAGGAGGACAGCCTGGAGTTGTACAAAGCAGGAGGGAGGGCAGTGTGTAGTAAAAGCCTCCTGGGAACACAGGTTACACACCTGCAGTGGTTGGGGAGAACAGGGGGCTGCACCACCTTTGTGAATGACAGTTGTTGGGTCCTGGAGAGCTACAAATTCATGCCACGCCTGCAGTACCTGTGCAGATGGGATCTGGAACTCAGGCCTGCTGGCACTCTTCTTGTGTTTCTGTATAGTTATTTACTCTTTTCTAGCACTAAATTGCTTCTGACTTCTTTTAGGACTGCAACAGGTGAGAGCTGAGCAGGAAACAGAGAAGAAACTTCTTTAAATGCAAGGGCCAGGTTTTCTGAAAAGCCTGGAGATGGATTTCTTCCTCCTCGGTGCCTACAGGTTGGGCCAGATTTTCCAATGCATCCATTCCATCCAATACACTGCAAAAAGCTTCACTCACAAAAACATCAAACTCTCTTAAAAACACAGGCTGCTGCAAATCACAGATCTGCTCATTTATTTACGTGACTCTGAACCATGAGGATCAGTTAACTGATGACGATGCAGAGGGAACTGAGATTTTGATTTATCCTCAAGAACTGCTATATCAGCAGGGGCTGCATCTTGACTCTTCAAAGCCCACTGCATCTTGGTATGACCCTGCTAAGTTAGCGACTCACACTAAACCCTTCAGGTGATCTTGTCCTTGTCTAATGCTGGCCTGACACCTCAGGCCAAGGTGTCTCTGCTATCACTGATACAAGAGAAGGACCTCCACAAAGCTGTTTACCTTGCTGGTTGTAGACCCAGCTCTTGGGATGGGAGGAACCACCTTTTCCAGAGGACCATCTCAGCTTGTACGTTTAGCTTTGTGATGGGTGAAGTGAGAATAATCCCATGTGAAGGCAAATGGGACTATAGGTGGTCTGAAGTGAAACCCTGGGCTTGCACACTTTGCTGGATTGGCCAGTCAGCAGCTGCTATAACCAACCCCCAAGATTATCTGTGGTTATACTCACTGAACCACCCCTCTGAAAGGGACAAATTCTGCTCCAGCACCAGAAAGGCTCTTCCTGCAGTGCCAAAGGTCAGTGATTAGGAGATATATGACTGAGAACTCATTTGTCCCTCCAGTGGTAGATGTAGCTGCCAGCAAAATATAATGAGTAGGAAGCAAAGCAGGAAAGAGCCATAGATCTGCCCTGCTGGAGCCAGGAGAAAAGCTCTTACTGACATCTCTGCAAATCAGGGCTGAGGCCAGACGAGGGCTGTGAAGAGAGAATGCTGTGTGCTGTATGGTTGTGTTGGTCTACAACCAAGGAGGGGAATGCTCTGTAATCTACAAGATTCCTGCTGGGCAGCACAAAGACAAATTTCTCTTTCATCACCACAACTGGAATTAATCTGGATTTGTTCTAGAAAAAAAAAAAAAAAAAAATTAATTCACTCTTTACATTTCCCCTTCTCTGTCCTTCCCCCACTCTCTCAGTATGCATTAAAAATTACTCCTGAGCCTTGTTCTGAAGAAGTGACAAATTGAGGTCCACATGAGGGGAGTGTTTGGGAAGCATTTCTATGACAGGATCAACATCTGAGAGAGACAAGAGGAGACAGAAGGGAGGAACAAAACTCTCAGAAAAGGAAGGAAACCAGTAAAAGACTGGTTATTTAACCTGGGGATAAAATTAGAATAAATGAGTAAACACCTTGTTGACTCAAGGCATCTTGTTAGAAGAGGCTCCGTAAGCAAATTGTGAATGGAGGAATGGAGAACACAGTGTCCTGGGAGAGCAGTGTTGGTTTTGACTGCTTCAGTTGTTCCAGGTCTTTATGTTCCTGCTGCTGATAATGACTTTTTTTTGACCAGAGATGACATGTCTTCACCTATGCTGATAGATTAAGCAGTGCCAAGGAGCATTTTCTGGTGCAGCACAGGGTTGTCTCTGCTGTTAAACTGCCTGAATTTTCCCCGTCTGGCCTAATCCCAGCAGGGCCCAGTTGTAAGCTAGGAGCTAGCAAAGAACAGGAACCATTCCCCAGAGCAGTTTGGATGCAGCTGCTCAATTTTCATAGGATCATAGAAAATAGTAGGATGGAAGGGACCTCAAGGATCACCTGGTCCAACCTTTCTTGGCAAAAAAAAAAGCAACCAGAGGCAGATTTTTGGAAGGTGTTAGAGTGGGAATTCGTTGGACAGTGGAGCACCAGAGTCCTTTTCTGGGCTGGTTCTATGGTGTGTCTGACTGCTGTGTGAGTTGAGTCACCTCTGTAAAATGGCAGGAAATGGTGCACTTCCACTCTTTTTTTTTTTTTTTTTTTTATCCTTCTTTTGTCACTTTAATGAGCTGATGGGAGGAGAGGCACCAGAGACCCAGCACCACAAAAGGTAATGGGAGGGATCCTCAGGGTTTTCAGTGGGACTTGAGCCTGGGCCATGAGTATCCCCCTGATGCTGGTGAGATCCTGCACACAGGCTTACAGGCCTTCCTCTCTTGGCATCAGGTTCATTCTGTTGTGTGTTGCCTTTTCCTTTTTTTCTCATGGCCTATAAAGTATTTCCAAGTCCCCATTCTCCTCTCTGTTGTATCTTGGCCCATGTTTTCATTGGGAACACGTGCATTTCATGAATGTGCAGTCTTGCACATATGCTGCTCATGCCAATTATGAGCCCTTTCTGTATCAGAAACAGTCATTCATGGGGCAGGGAGCAGTCAAAAGCTTACTATTAATAGTAACTCCTGGCATTTGGCAGTAAGTGTTCAAAAGTCTTTGGATGTTTGGAACATATAATTCATTGCAACAGCCTTAGACTATCCCACAAGAAGAAATGGAGTCTTGGTACAATACAAAAAAACCTTATTCTGAGGTTGCATCCTATTTATTTCAAGGCATTTTCTGTTCCAAAACTCCAATTATGAAAAAAGCTAGGAAAAATGCCTGTTTTCAGTTGTCTCGTAGCCATTTCTTATCGCAGT
>NW_008622251.1:61261-94760 GCF_000691845.1 Merops nubicus | reverse complement strand
AAATGTCCAATTGAACACAAAAATACTAGAAAGGGAAAACCAAAAGAAAACCAGTCAAGCCAATATGTAGCCATTATTCAACACACACACACACAAAAAATTAACAAACCCAGGAAAATTTCTAGAAAATTAAAAAAGACTTGAAAAAGATGGTTAAAAATCAAAGGAAAAAGAAGAAAATAATTTTATTTAATTCTGTTTTGAGCAACCCCCAGTAAATGACTCTGCAGAGCTTTATTTTTTGGGGCATTCTGGAAAACTAAAATCATGCTTACATACATATTTACTAACATTGTATATCAGTTCTGGTTTAGAATTTCCCAAATAAATAGAATTGGTAAGTTTTACTGTAGTACCTTGTATTAATAGTACGTCAGGATATATTAGTGCTCATTTAAGGTAAGAGAATTGTGGCACAGGGAGACATTAATAAGACAAGTACTAGAATACAGAATATCTGGAGCTTATCTCCAGCTTCTTCACTAATGAGTTATCCATGGGACAATGCCACCTACTAAAATTTAGACTGTGTTTAAAGATACATCTTGTAAATAGAAGTAGATCAAAAGTCGCTGGTCTCCTGTTGCACACTGATGTTGAGGATTTGACTTCTGAAAGAAACTAAATAATTTCAAGCAAACCAGGACAACTGTACAAAGTGGGAAAATCAAAGCAGTTAATTTGTTTCCATAATTCAAGTCTTGTCACATACAGATTCAGTTGTAAAAAAGTCCTTTTTCTTTGCCCAAGAAATAATGGAAAATTAATATCCTTCTAAAAATTTTTTAAAAAATAATTAAATATGGACAATGTCAAAGGTGTCAGCCAGTCCAGATGTGGACAAAAAGCTTAGGGAGACTTTGTGGCAAAATGTCATTCAGAGTCTATCACTTGGTAGACCTTACTCTACCCAGGTTGACAGTTCATACCACACCAGTCATGTTTGATTTTTCATGAAATAAGTGCTTTTAATGAACTTAGTGCCTTTACACCATGGACCTTCCAAAGAAAGGCTGTACATCTTCATTTCCTCTGTGTATTTTGAGGGAAACAGGAACCATGAATTGATGTTCATGCTGGGAACAAATGCCCCGAGCCCATACACTACCTCATCTTCCCCTCTCTCTGTTCCTGCTGCTGTTCCCAGGTGTGGTCATTTTGGCAGGTATGGTAATGCCTGGTTTGGGTAAAGTAAGCCCTAATTTTGAATTGCCCTTTAGAAAACCCTTCTTTATATACATTTCAAGGGCTTTCCTGTTTGCTCTTTGTGTTGTATCTGTAGGTTTCTCTTCAGGGCACTTCTCTGCTGGGAGCAGTTCTTTCAAGGACTACTTCCTTCTTGTAGAAAGAACACATTTCATTGACAAGATCTGAGATAAAAGGTATATATATTTTTTTTCACCCACCTGGTATCAGGGAGTTGATTTGAATAAACATATTCTGACTGGAAAGCCAAACCACATGAAAAAGGGGCAACATGGGGAAGCAGGAGTTTGACGAACAGTGCTGGTGGAATTGGCAGTGATGAGTCCAGGCACAATCATTCCCAGCTGTCCACCCTGCTTCTCCAATGGGGGTCACTGCCCTGCCCTTCTACTCACAGGCTGATGTCTTTGTGCAAACACCAACAGTATCAGTTCATACACAGGGATGTGAAAGAGATGAGGAGGCAGAAATTTCATTGGACACTAGCTGTTAGGTGGAGGCTGAGGTGGAAGTGGTACAGACCACAGGAGGTGGCTTTTCCACTAGCCTGTTGCTTGGAGCCCTGGTTTACCATCTCTTTCTACATTCCTTACCCACTTGCACCAGTGAAGAGTCAAAACATGCCCAAATCTTTCATTCATCTTAGCAGGACTGAATGTGCTGATTGCCTCTTGGCCATTAATGGAGCATTAGAACTATCTATATACAGGACATAACAATTTGGCTCAGATCTTGATGGCTCAGACATGGCAGATAAGCATATGGTCCATCTCCACCCACTCTACTCTCAGGGGCTCCATATTCACACCCCTCAGAAAAGCAAGGAACTAAAAATTTGGGGAGGTGCGCTGCCTCCGGAGGGAATGCAGAGCACTCTAGCAAAGCCTAGAGCCTGTGGTTCTGGCACCAGTGGAGCTGACTGCTGCACTTTCACCAGCAGATCACTCAAGGCAGTGGAGAATTCAATTCAGGGAGAATTCAGGGAAATTGCTTTTTTAATAACAGGGCAGGAGTTTTCACCCACTCCTTTCACCCTAGCCTGAATGCTACAGAGAGTAGTTATCTGGATGAATTCTCAGCCAGTCTGAGTCACTTTTCTGAGCCTTAAGTTTTAAGGGATTTTTTGTGGCTACACATTGACTCTGGTTTTGTCCCTGGCATCCCTGCAGGAAATTCAGCTCCACAGTTTTGGTGCCAGACTCAGCAAAACAGCCCTAGACTGAGTGGGAAGGGTTAGACCCTCTGGGAGAATGGGGACAGCGTGAAGAGGCAGGGTGAGAGGAGGTTACCCTGTTGCCCTCGTTACTCTAGTTTTGTGGATAACCAGAAGGTTACAGCCTTCAGCACTTCTGCCAGTCAGAGCTATTTTTAATTAAAAATAAAGCCAGGAAGCTTTTAATATGGACAAGCCAATAATAGGTTATGTCACTGGCAAGTTCTGAAAATTATACTGGTGAGTCTTTATTAAAAGACAAAACTGTTTTGCCAACTTTTTTTTAAATTTTTTTTTTATTCAGCTATGGGCCCAAATACTAAAAAATACTTCTTTTTTTTTTTTTTTTTTTTTTTTTTTGCTAAAGGCATTACCTACAAACTTCTGCAGAAGCTGACAGACCAGTCTGGGACACTAGTACAATATACAATACAGACTTTCATGTATAAACTGAGGAAAGTATTGTCAGCGGTATGTCCTACACTAGGTGACATTTTCCTGTTTTAGTGTATTTATAGCTTGCTCTGCTCTCCAAAAGCCCCATAAGATATCAGAATATGTGTGATAGCCCATCAATGATCAAATGTGAATTAGTCAGAAGATGTATAAAGAATCAGCTCAATAGAAAGCAAAAACGCATGCGATGGAAGAAATTATACATTTGGCTGGGAGGGGGTTACTAGATCAGGTTTTTTTCAAGAATTGTGCTCATCATTAACCATTTCTTAAGAAAGAACACATTTAATATTGTCATTAGTCATTTTAGCACAAAAGGTTGTTGAGATTTGCTGATGACACAGAGAAAGATTAGAGTATTGTGCAGGGAGAACTGATGTCATGAGGGTAAGAAAAGCATAAATAGGATGACAACAGAGCAAAATGTAAGGATTTCATTTTAGAATTAATAATGGGATCTTTTTTTTGAATATCAGAGCCATCAACTGCAAACACCTGAGATAGGAAAGGCATTAGTTTCTTAGCTAGTAACAGGTCTATTTGGTGCCACCAGTGTAATGGAACAAGAATAACACAAAAATGTTCCCCGGATGGATGTTGCTGGCAAGG
This sequence comes from Merops nubicus, assembly GCF_000691845.1. Classification (NCBI taxonomy): domain Eukaryota; kingdom Metazoa; phylum Chordata; class Aves; order Coraciiformes; family Meropidae; genus Merops; species Merops nubicus. The sequence continues at coordinate 91,276 of NW_008622251.1, read as the reverse complement.
AAGACATTTTAGCACTGTTGTAAGAAATCCCCAATCTTGCCTACTTGCTGGGTACCCATTGTCATGTGGATAAGCCTGAGCAAACCAACCCTGTGAGACCAAACCAAGGTGTAGCACTAAATGAGCTAGGTTGGGATGCAGAAACAGCCTCATCACATTGGCTAAATTCTGTCCCCAAACCAAATAAAGTTTCACCTGGTATGTGACTGGATCTGAAGTGCCTCATACAGAGCTGTGGAAACAAATCTCCTTGTAGGCTCTTCTCCATTAACACCTTTTGCTGGAAATGCAGCAGCACCTTTCCAGTGCTGCTACCCTACAGCTGCCCACTTCAGTGTGCCAGAAACCTCTTCTGAAGCATCTGACACCAGTCAAACTCAGCAATGGTAAGATGAGCAGCTATTTCCAGCCTGGCAGCCTGGCAATTTTTGTTTCCCTGGGAACTGGCAACTGCCCACATCCAGTGAGCCACTGTGTAGGAATCCGTAATTAATGTCACATTTGCTCTACCATCGGTCTAGACACATTTGTCTAAACTATTGTTTTGAAAAAAGAAATAAAAATAAAAATTGTCAATCCCCAACAGACAGAGAGTAGAAAGTAAATAAAGCTTGTCAGGCTCTTTTGTCTTTGATCACTTTTGCTACATTCCTAACTGTCTTTTGTAAAGGATCTGGCACAGCTTTGCAAAAATTGATTTTCTTTACCCTCTTTGGCTTTGGAGTTGGCCTGCATTGGTTGGCATCACACAACAGAAATACTGTTAAAGTAGCCACCATCTTTAGGGTTTTGCAGAGACATGTTGTATATTACTTGGGCATCTTTTGCTGTTGTGTTATTCTGATGTAATTTTCCTCAGTCTGCAAATGTTGAGAAACAGCTTCACTTATCTCTGAAGTTTAGTTGTTTGTGAAGTGGCATACTGAAGGAATAGTATTACAGAGAATTTTGGATCAGAAGCTTTCTGGTCTGAAACATCCATATGAAAGCATGGGGAAAATTTCATTGGCAGGATTCTGATTTGAAATCTTGCTTCGTAGCAAGTTATGATTTGTTCTTTAAAAATACCAGTAAAGATGACCATATAATTTCTCAATATGTGATGCTATTTTCTAACAAAAAAGAGAGAAATCACTCTTCTTTCTCTTTCCTTCTTCCCTTTGTTCCTTCTTTCCTTCTTTCTCTCCCCCACTCACACCTCACCCATCTCATTGAATTTCCTCTAAACCTGTGCTATGTAGGTAGCTTAAATCACTCATCTAGGGTTCCCTTGAAGTTAATGGAGTATGGCATCCTACCATTATTTTACAGTTGTTTCTTAGGATGGAATAAGGAACACTGCAAAGATTCCCACTCCTCTCCATCATTTATACAGAGAACCTAGGCAAGTACTTTAGACATCACCTTAATTCATGACTTCAGGTGTTTAGAAATGTAGATATCTACCTGTGAGTTATTTGACTACCATTATAGTTAAAAACTTACTGATACAGTTAGTGGAACCTCAGGCAAGGATCATCTGACCAGATGTACTGCAAGATGAACCTCAGTCTAAATGTCACTGACTGTAGGGTTTGAACCTTCACTGACTGAAACAGGGATCTGGATGCCCAACACACATGTCCTGAAAGCACTTTGGGCTTGTTTTATCCCACTATTCATGTCCAACTTATAAATAAACCATTTTAGTGAGGATTCCCAAGTGTAATACTGATCTATGTATTTACTTTCTCAATTTACTTTCTCTGATAAGAAATTAATCTCTAGATCCAAAAAACTCTCTTAACTATACTTTTGTAAATACATGGTAAAATTATTATTGGATTCAAGGAGAAAGATACACCAACATCAAGTGTCTTGCAAAAAACTGTCTTGAAGTGGCAACTATGCAAATCATGTAAAACTAGGGGGAAGTCTACCATAAGCAAAGCTTGTGCACAGTTTGAATGACCATTTTTTTGTTGTTGAAAGTGACAGCCTTCCTATATTCCTGTCTGATTGCATGAGGTTCCAGAAAATGTATGATTGCCAGAGAAATTTTCATGAACAGAGAGGTGAAGAAAGAAAAGTCAGAAGAGTGAGTGAATGACAAGAACCATGGTGTGCAGAGATAACATCTCCCTGATACAAATACCCTAGACCACACCTAAAAATGAGGCTCAGTCAGAATAAATTGTTTTCCTCATTAAAGTAGACATTGTAATAAATGCAGTGATTCAGTTCTGTTCAAAATTTATATTTTGACTGACGAACTCAGATGATTTCTTTAGACTCAGACTATTTTTAAGTTTTGGAGACATTTGAGGGGTAAAATACCTTCATTGTGGTCACAGTATCATGTAACTGTTGCAAGCATTTGGCATCCCTTTTGTGCCACCTCTTCAAGAACAAAGCTCAGGGAGCATGCTGAAAGACCAGGATTTTACCTTCTAAAGCTCAGTACAACACAAAACTACAAACACAACTTTCATCCAGTAATTTAAGCATCTCCCCACTCTTCTACCTTATGCACACACATGTGGTGCAGGACTCCTTCTCCTTTTCACTGAGTGAACATCAGGAAGCAAACAATGACCTGCAAGTTGGTTGAGGAATGAGACATACAATTAGCAGTGAAATACAAAACAGCTGGTGCAACTGAATGGCTGTTATTCTGAGCACGTGAACCTGAAAAGATACTGTTTATTTTATAAGACAAACAAAATTTCCCTTCTCTTTGATCTAGGAGAGCATCTACCATTGGGAGCTGTCCGTTTTCATTTAGTCTTTCTGGTGCCAGGGCCAACTGTGCAGAGTTATAAACAATGCACAGAAAGTATAGCTTTCTTTGTTAATTCGATGATAAACAGCACTAATTTGACTGTGCAGCTGTTTATTGATACCACCTCCCCAACAATTTAATGTACAAAACAGTAGCCAGTGAGCTGAGACTTCACTGTTTATAAAATTCAAGGAGCTTGAATGGCCATGATCTCTTGTTCTAAAGCAGACATCAGGAGGTCCCTTTTTTTGGTGCCCTTTGCCTTGCACCAGGGCAAGCTCTGGAAATCCATTACTGAGATCAAGATGAGCAAGTTTTTCTTCATGGTTTTCTTCAAGATGGTGTTTCTGGAAGCATTTCTTACTAGTCTTTGATTTCTGTGAGGTCAATGAAAGCATTACCGTGCATTTCTGTAGCCTTTGTTCAACTAGCTTGTGACACCTTGACACTGAAAAATAGGTCTTATGTGTTTAGTTATTAGACATTTTTAGTACTAAAATAGATTAAATACCACCTTGCATAAAATAGTGATTAGCAATAGTTGTGCTGAAAAAAACCCGAAGCTGTCTCTGAAGTTATTCCAGTGTTGTTGTGAGATAAAAATGGAGGAGAGGGATCATGCAGAGGCATGTTAGTTTGCTTATATAAACACATACATCTGGGTTGATAGAAGCCAGACTTCACCATCATCTCCTAGGATGAATGTCCTTAGACCATCCATCATTAAGGGACTATGAAAGCAATTCCTTTCGTTATCAGTTGTTTTCTTGCTAAATGCCTTTTGTTTAACAACCTCATTTAGTAGAACTTTAACCTTGTGCTGAGATCCTGAATCTTCTTCTCCATATGCTATTCTAATCTGAAATCTAAGAAAATGGAGGCACTGGATGGCAATTAGTTCTCTCAACATTTCTCCAAGGATTTATTACTTTACGCTTCATCGCTGCTGAGTCCAAAGGGTTGTCTGAAAGCTGCTTGGAGTTGGGTTTGGGAGCACTATACATTGCCTACTATTAGTCTGTGATACTTTATCTACACTATAGCACCACTTCCCTGAGCTATCAATTTATAAACAACTCTACATGCTCCTACATCCTAGTAAAAGCTGAGTGCTCTTTACAGTTCCTCTTCTGTATTTTTTAAGGATAAAAGTAAGAGGATCACAGCAAGATTCATAGTTCAAAGAACAAATAGTGGTAAATGGTTGCATTGTCTCACCTTGATCCAGACTGGGGGGGGAAAGTGATCCCTCAGTTTGTTTCCCAGATGTGCTTTCAATCTGTGGACTCAGTTGGATGATATAGATCATGTACGAGAACAAGTAGTTACTCCCATGAAATTTCAAGATGTCAAGCTCTGCAGGTTTCATTAAGATGACAGGGACAGTGAATGGGGCAGAAGTGTCTCTGGTCTGCAATTCTGTGCCTCATTCTCTGGTTTTGAAGGTATCTGGGGATTAAACTGGGGTCACAGGGCAGTCTTGAAGAGCACATTGTCTCTAGTTATCAACAGCAATGGTTCTGGTGTCCATAGTCCATTCCAGACATCTCTCTTTCCTAGTAAAGCAAGAAAAATATTTTTTAGCCTAAACCTAGAAAAACTTTTATTTTAGTAGGTAGGTGGGCACTTGTTGTTGGTTTACTGGCGATCTTTCCAAAGCAGAAATACTCCAACAGGCTGACTATATTACAATGTCTTCTTCATAACAGGTGAAGATCCTTGAAGACGGTGGAGAGAGGACAGGGGCATCACAGTGCATTGTGCTAGGGCTGGACCATCGTAACAGACTGGTGGGACAGAAGAAGGGTGTCTGGAAGAAACCAAGGAAGCTATGCATGTCCATTGTTGTGCTGGGAGAGGTTCAAGGGGTATTCTGGCTCTTGCTGGTGTGTGTGGGTAGGTCAAGGCTCATTTTTCTATCAGCAGCAGTGGCCATATTAACCGCAGGGCCATTGTGCCACCAAAGGGTGTGCTGGGAAGGTGCCTGATTTTGCAGAAAGGCATGCTGGGATGGTAGTGCTGGCGCTGAGGTTGCCTTTCCCTCATAATGGTGGGGCTGTAGAGGCTCGTTCCAGCCAAGGATAACTTCCACCTTTTTTGTTTTGCACTTGTGGTTTTGGCCTGGAGCTACCAGAGCTGGCAGAGACCTTCAGCCTCCCTGGGGCAGCAGAGGGAGAAATTCTACAGTGTTGCCATCTTGCTGGTTTTATTTTCTCAGGAATAATGTAGACATGGCCTTTTTGTTGTGTGGCCACAGCCCTGTGACTCACTGCTGGGATGTCCAGTGTTCTGTAGAAAAGCTGATGTCCCCATGCAGACAATGCTTAGTCTACACAGATGACATGCAAAAGTAGACAACATGGGCTGTCATATTTGAGAAGCAATTACAACAAAAACAAAATTAAGACCTTTCTTGCACAATTTACATGATTTTTAGTAAGAGCTGTTTGCTTTTCCCTTTTTTTTTTTTATTACCTATTTTGTTAATGATTCTTTGGAGTGATGACGGATGCTGTATCAGCCTCTTGGATGAAGGATTGTTTTAAAGATTGTAATGAGTGCTTGGAAGAATTCATACCGTTTGATTATGCCAAGTTTTGATTGGATCACTCTCACTTGGCAGAGATGGTGATATCAGCTTTGGTTTTTCTTTTTTTTTTTTTTTTAAATCACTGTTGCCCAATTCTCAAAGTCAACAGCTTGATAATTAAAAATATATGCATGGTTTTCATTGGGAATTTATGTGTATGCATAATACCCTTATGTGCATGGACCATGTTAAGGTGTAGCAGAGAGAGCGAGCTGAAAACTGCTTGCCACCAAGCACACAGAATTCAGAACAGTATGGGTGGTACCAGCAGAAGTACTATGGCTCCATTTGCTTTGAGATTTTGCAAAGAACTTGGAAAAAAAAGAAAAAGTATTTAATGTCCATATTTCATCCATAAATATAAATAAAAAGCCAAGTATTTGAAATAACATCCTGACACTCTTCTTGAGTCTCACTGCGTGCAAAGTCAAGAACTGCACAAATCTCGTCTGTGATGCCCATGGCTGCCTCATGACAGGTAGCTGCTGAGATGTTCCTGACTTCTGTCAGGTCAGGCTATTAAAATGTTATTCTTTGGGATACAGCTGAGGAGCACAGACAGTTCTCAGGATGGTGGTATGCTTAAAAACAAGTAGGGATGTACCTCGTATTATACACACCTTGGGTATGGTTGTAATATTGGTTTAAAACTACAAGTGCTGATGAGAATTATTCTTCCAAGTGAGCCTTGAAAAAGCGAAACGTATTCTCAGAGAGCTGAGTCAAGCTTGTCTTAGCTGGAAAATGTGCTTCCCTTCTCTTCTGGGGTTTGTATTTGGGTGGCACCATTAGTAGCTGTGCCCAGTGACAGATACTGTGCCCAGCTGGGTCCTGAAGTGGCATCATCAAGTTAATTTTGTGGTTTTGTGTTTTCCCTGTATGATACCACAACTTCAAGAAGGGAGCTTATGTCTGAAAGGCAGAAAGTTGCCTACAACCAAAATTTTACTCTGTTGCTTACTTGCTCTTTCATACCACTTACACATAGTTTTCTATCTGCTGGACTGAGATAGGGGGCAGTAGCAAGAAAGCCAGTGAGTGGTTGTAGCACTGGTCTGCTAGTGCATCTTATTAAAACATTTGTGGAGCCCAATTAATATTAGGAAGCCTGAAAGAATGGTCTAGAACCTCTCTTAAGCAGTTGAAGAGCAGCCCTTGCATATCCCTTCCCACTCATTTTTCTTCTGTGTACCTTGGCCTGTCTGTTGGCTCCAGATACAAAGACCTTGGACTTGATGAACCTGCCTTGGGTTTGGCTATCTCTCGAAGCTTTCATAGTAGCCAAGGCCTGTTGAGCATTTACATGAACAAGGTCTTAAAGATCTTTGCAAATGATAAATTACATTTCAATACTTTTCTTCTGTTGTCTTGGCCGTAGAACACAGTTTGCAGGTTTCTTGAGGTTCTGTAGATAGCAACTGTGGGAGAGTTGCCCCTGACTCTAAATTAACATCTAAACTGTGAGATTTAAGCTCAGGGAGCCAGGAATAGGAAGGCTCTTCCCAGTTGAAACTAATTGGATCCATGCTCTGATATCCGTGCCTATTTTCAAAAGGGTATAACGATTCCAGCCAGACTGTTTGCTCAGTGTCAGTCTGAATTTAACTTCATGCTACTTCATTTTATTTTAATTTGACATTATTTTCATGTTTATTTTACCTAATAAGTGGATCATTTAACTATAAAAGACTCATTTTGGAGGGTTAAGGGTGGAATCTGGAATGGGTGAAGCTTGGAATAACCACTGACCTGCTCAATTATGCTGGAGTAGGGCATGAGCAATGATGTCATGTCAGGGAGGCAAGCCAGACACGTGGGGTGAACAGCCCTGCCATTCTCCCTCATCCTTTGAAATGTCAGTAGACTTGCTTAAAGGACAGATGCGGTTGAATTTGTGATAAAGACACCCTGAAGTCTTCACCAATCAGCATGCATTGATGTTATTGTTGAATTTCTCTTTGAAGAATGGATTTTAAGAGAAAACTAATGGCATTAATACCACGAAAACACCATTTCATTCAATCTGCAATATCATGATGGAAATGAAATATGAGGCTTTGAAGGTAGCTACTGATTCAGTAAACCTCACCTGGGGGCTACACAGTCTGTGATTCAAAAAGGGCACTGTGAAATGGGGACAAAGTGTTTCTGAAAGCTGGGCCCTTTCATCGTTTCTCTCAAGACAATCTTCCAAAATAAGTTGTCAGTTGAATTTGAGATTTCCTAACAGTGAATTGAGTCATTCCTGATATACGCTGTTCTGAAGGTATAATTTAGCAGGAGATATGTTAATGTCTCCTGACTTCAAGGGAATTTCTTTCCTTTATTGTCACTCGAGTTGGGATTCATCTTGTATGATGTTGGAAAATGGCAGTGAGGATATCTACATCTAGGATAGTCACCTCAGGCATCTTCTGTAAGGAAAGGAAAGAGATGGGATCACTTGGGGTTTGCTTCATCCAGTTATTTTTGTTATATGTATTTAGAAGAGCTATATCATGACTTTAAAATGCAATTCTCCTTATTGATTGTTGAGAGAGCTGGGTTTTTTCAGCCAGAAGAAGGGAAGGCTCCAGGCTCCCTTGTTATGACCTTTCAATATATAAAGAGGGTTTATAAGAAAGGTGGAGAAAGACTTTTATTAGTGCATGAAGTGACAGGACAATTGTTTTAAATTGAGAGTAGATTTAGATTGGACATAAGGAATAATGTTTTAATGAGGAAAGTGGTGAGACACTGGAACAGGTTGCCTAGGCATGTTGTGGTTCCTCCATCATTGAAAATGTTCAACATTAGGCTGGATGAGGCTTTGAGCAATCAAATCTAGTGGAAGATATCCCAGCCCATGGAAAGGGTACTGGTCTGGATGATCTTTGAAAGTCCCTCCTCATCCAAACCGTTTCATGATTCTGTGACTATGAAGAGAGTTCAGAGTGACTATTTCTATGCAGAGGTCCATATTTTAAATGTATACCTGTGGACAAGTGAACTTGATTCGTTGTGTTCTAAAACTGAAAACTTTGAAATAATGTGATCTCACCCATTGTACAAGCAGACTGTTACAGTTTACTTCATTATCCCTGTCCTGGGTCATGTCTTGCTTGGCTAAACCAGTACTTTCATGTAACTACTCCTGTTGCTGGTCTGAAGGTCTTGTGCACATTCTACACTAGTTATTTCTAGAGCTGTACTTATATCTGTATCTGCTAAACCATCTTTTGTTTGACTGGGCTGAGGTTGCTGTATGGTACAAATCACTCAGTATTGACATTCTCTCTTCAGTTATTATCTAGCCACCCGGAAATTTTTGTTCAATCTCAAAATTTTATGAGCAGTAATTTTTCTAGTTCTTTTCAGGACAATGATAAAAGCACTGCATGGCATAACACATATCACCAAACCCTGCAGGAGCCCAGTAGATGCACCATTTTCAAAACTAATTTCCATTTGATGTTCCTGTTTCTGAGATCTGTTACCTAAACATTTCTTAATCCGTTTCACCTATGTGCTATTGAGACTGTGAAATACTCACGGCTGAAGGAGAATGGCAGCACAGTCATTGATCTTACAAAAGCCTGTATATTTTATATATTTCAGAAGATATTATTACAAACCAAATCTGTTGTTTCAAAACAGAATCAGATTAATTAGAACTTACTGAGTGGCCATAATTACAATTTATTTCAAAATTCTTTACTTATTGTATCACTTTTCTGCATTCCTCTAATTTTACCATGAATTGAAATCTTATCAGTCTTAGGTGTGTGGTTAGTTATCTGCTTCATCTCACTTTTCTGCCCTGGAAACTTGCACATCAGTTTTAGTCTTACTTCTGGAATTCTCCTGAGCTTCTATGGTTATCAAAAATAGGTATCAATACAGCAAAATCTCTTTCAGGTCATTCTTAGGTGCAAATTACCAAGGTCTGTTGAAATAAAAAATTTTCTTTCCTTACAGATTACCAGAGCATGTTTCCTGAGGCAGTGAGACTGGAAGCCAAACTCTCTTCCCATCTACAGACCACAGTCACCTGAATTCAAGATAAATATCTTTATATGGACTTCATACAAGCCCTGACTGAAACATACGACTACACATAAATTATTGTTAACAATATGCAGCACTTCTTATCTTGAAAAAAATTGAAAATATGTTTGAGGAATGACTGACCATGAAAAAAAAAAAATTAAAAAAGAGACCAAGGAGCTGACTTTCACAAATCCATACTTGGACCATCTTCCTCCTCTCTTCCTTACCTCTCAAACTTTACATACTTTACATACAGTTTTGTAGGTCAAGAAATAGAAAGTCAAACTGTGCCCTCATTAATACCAGCTCCAGCCCACAGAAGCCATTGGGTTTGGAATGGTCCCTCTGACTGCTACTTTTAGCCTGATGTTCTTTTCTGCTTATGCAAAATCTCGTCAATGAGATTTTGGATAGCCAAATCCAAATGTGATCAATTTAAAAGAAGGATGGCATCGTGGTCAAGGCACTGGATTTGGGTATAGAGTATATAAACTCAGTTTCTGGTCACCCCACAGTCTTGCTGTTTGACCATGGGTAAGTCTCACTGTGCACAACCTTACAGGGCAACATACTAATGGAAGCTACACGAAGGTTTTAGTTACCTCTGAATCTTATTTTAGTTGAGACAATGAGAATATAACTGAGCTGATTTTTATTTCACAACCATAACAGACCTGAAAGAGTTTTTCTTTGCACAGAGTGGGAGTTATCTAAAGCATAAAAAGGTTAAAGACATAAAGGATAAAAAGCATAAGAGCACAAGCCATGATGTCTTGTCAGTATGTGATATCTGAGTAATAAATAGCTGATGAACATTTAGCCATTCATAAAGCATCATTCTTACAAAAAAAAAAAAAATGTGCACACTGCACCTTCATATTAATAGAAAATTACTGTTTTAAAAGAAGAAAATTATTTTGCCACAAGGTCCATTCTGCTGAGCCAGAATACAGGCATGTAACTGTCCTGCTATTAAGCAGCAATATTTTCTTATTGACAGCAAAATAAGGCTTTGTACAATCAGACAACCTGTATCAAATAAACTGAGATAGACAGACTTGTCTAAAGTTGTCTTGGACTCTCACCCTCTCTCCACTGCAGTAATCTGATCCTGCAAAATTTCACAATGAGTTTTTGGCAGTTGTTCCCCTAAGGTCCCTGACTCTTCCGATAAAATCCTAGACACTGCTCGGAAAAAAACCTTCAAAGCTAGAGAGAGCACACATTATTACAGTGGTTGACATAATGACATCTGGAGGAAGACATTACCACTCAAAAATTGACCATGGTGGTGTGGTGAGCACTGTGGCTTCACCTAACTTCAAAGCTGGATATGGTAGTTAACAGACAACAATACCCACTTCCTTGAGCCTTACTGAATTTACTTACTGTGCTTCTTGAAAATTATCTTCTCTGCCACATGAGTGACCAAAAAGAAAACCTCTACAGAAAAAAAAGTCATTAACATTTGTACTATGGAGTCAAATGTGCCCATGTTTATATGGAGCTTTGATGGACAAGTGCTGACTCTAAGTTTTATAAATTCAGTATAACATGTCCCTAAATATTTTTAATGCAGTATTTGAACAGAGTGAGAATAGGAAGTCTGTTATCAAATATTTAGCAGGTCAAATTAAAACAAATTGCTTGTGCTGGTTCACCTCTTTAGGATATTTTATCTGTTTGTCTCTCATCTCTCCAGTCTGTCCATCCAGGGAATCATTAAAAGCCCACATGCATGATTTGACACCAGATTTTTTGCCGTTGTGTGTTGAGGACGTGTATTCGAGACTGTCCAGAGGAGAAGGATGGGATTAGGGAAAGTGTCTGAAGTAGGAAAGATGCTGGGAGAAGTCAGAGCGGAAGGGGAAGAAGGAATGAGCCCTGGTTTTGTGCCCATTGCAGTCTGGATGACTCCCAGCATTTCTATTGCTCATTATTTCTTTGAAGTCAGTAAATGTCTGTGAAAATTGCTGGTGAAGTTTTCTCACCTCTACCTAGCCCTGGTAGAAGATGGCAGTTTACTCCCACTGCTGTTTTCTTATTTAGCTTTAATATTGGTTGGTTCACAGTCTGTATCAGTAAAGTCCAGTCCTTCCCTGGACTCAGGTAAATGTCAACATGACAGCACCTGATGAACCATACAAGGAGAAAGGGCAACAGGGGTTTTACTTTAAGACCTTGTATATTACTTAAAAACAAATAAATAAATAAACAAGCCAACCAGTCTGAAAGAATATTTTATAATTGTGGCATCAAGCACTTAAAAGCTGATAAATGCCAGAATTAAGGATGTCAATCAACTTCAAAACATTGCCTTCTGGCATAGTAAATTATTGTACAGTCTTTAGTTATCTCATCACATATAGTTTTTTCCTCAAGGCTCCTGTCTCTATTACTACACATGTAACAACGAGGAGCAGAAAAAGGAATTAAGAATTACCTGCTAAGTTTGCATCAAGTGAAAGAGAGCCAAAACCAGAGCTGCAAAAAAGGAGCTAGCAGCTGCAAAAGAGGAGTTAAACCACTCATTCTGAGATCATAAATTTTTGACAATTATTGTTGTGTCTTCTTCATCTCTGTATCTGGGGAAGTGTTGACTCAGATAATAACCAGTCATCTAAGCAGTCATCACTTTGACAAAGTGGTTCCTCTGAGGCATAGCAGATTCTAGCTGGTTGTGTAACCATTGATACAATCTTCACACCCATACAAACTTTTTATAGAGACACACCTGAAGTGCTATTGCACCTTCACTGTTTTTACAGAAACAATACTGATACATGAATAAATCTTTCAAAGGTTTTGCCCAAAAAACTGGACAGTCCTTCTAGTTTCTGTAGTCTCATTTTTTCCTCTCTTGCTGGTGGCAAGAGCAATTAAAACATTTATTTCAGAGGGCGTTTTTCTTACCAGCAATCAAGCAAAGCTCTGCATTTACACATACAAGTCATGGACATGTGCAGTCTTCTTGATCTTTCCCAAGGCAAGCACATTCATGGTAGAAGTGATGGTCTTTCTTAAGCTCTGTAGAAGGAGACCCAAATCAAGTATCACCTCAGCAGAAGGTCTACAGCATCTCTTCAGCCTCTTTAGATCATTCAGACACCTTTATTCTCACCAGGACTTCAGTTATGTATTACTGTCTAGGAAGACATAGTTAAGGAAATGTGGTTTTAACTTTGGTCCTTGTGCCCTTTTTTTTTTTTAACCTTATTTTCTTGGTTTGAGCCAGCTCTAGAGGAAGCTCTGGTATTCTCCAGCTCTGGCAGAGCCTGTCCTCCCCAGTGCCTCAAAGAGCAGCTACCCACAGCACAGTGAAGAATTGCTTTTGTGGCGAGGGAACTTTCCCACTTACCAGGAGTAATTTCTGAACACCTCTCACCAAGGATCTCAACAAGCAGGTCTTTCTCTCATAATTGTCAAAAGAAAAGCTTTTGATTTTAGCCATTAGGAAGAACTTCATTTATTGAGTACCCCTGTGGTGAGAGATACTTACCTAGAAAACCACTGTAGTGGAATTCAAAGTGAATACCCAGCCACTCACCACCCTCTGTGAAAACTACATGTAATAATTCTGTTCCCTTCCATATTTGCCGAGAAATTTCAAGTATGTCCGTATCAAACTTAATGTCTCCTCACAGACAACTATTTTCAGTTCTGTCTACCATCTCCATTTCTAAACATTTCCATTCTTGATGGGGTTTCAGGTTTTTTTCATTTTCCATCTAATAACATTACTGAAAAGTGATGTGAAATAGATAAATCTGTCAGTTTCCTCTTTCATTCTCAGACTCACACACATACAAATCAGAGTGTGCATGAAGCGCAGGAGACAGAAAAAAAGAATAAAAAAATCCAGCACATGTCTTCTTTACTTCTGCAGTGAATGAAAACTCAAGGTCCTGAAGTAGCAGAGTCCTACAAGTCTTGCAAAGCTGGCATGCTGCTGCCAAGAGCACGCTGTCATTTGTGGCTCCTCACACTTCCTTGACCACAAGAGAGCCTGGAGACAGGAATCCACCACCAAGGCTTTGAAAAGGCTGCTTTAGGTTATTGAGCAACTGCATTCATGAAACACTCCTTGTTATCCTATTTGTGGTGTCTCTCAGCTTTACAACCCACAGCAAAATGACAGCTTCTGACTGCTTTCTTACCTAGTGTATTGTATATTTGCACACCAGACAGACTGATGTCTGTGTTAACCCAGACACAAATTAGCTGGGAAAAAAAAAAATGTGTCTTGCATACCTATGCATGCACACATCTCTCTGTGCTTCAAGAGCTTCAGGTCACAAAGGCAAGCAAGAAATTAGGAGAAGCCACAGTTTAGGAAGCCTTTGCAACCTCAGCTTTCTTTCCATGTGCAGAGTCCATCATAAAGTCTCAAATGAAATGATTACATCCTATCTCTTCCAAACCATCTTGATCTCATCCAGTCCTCAGATTCAGAAGTCTAGGGGAGTGAATAAGAAGCGTAGAGACCCAGGATCTCCCCAGGTGAGGATGTGGGAAAATGGAGTAGGGGTCTACAAGGGGAGAAAAGGGTGGTGTAAGAGGCCCCATCTGCTTTCTTGCTGTGATTCCTGCTCTTGGTGCTGTGAACGCTTTTGCTTATATGTCCCCTGGTAATTAGAATTACTTCTTCCAGCTGACAGCGCATAAAGCTTGCACAGAAAGTTCATTTTTGCATTTAGAAACTATATAAACTGCCAACTCCAGTAATTGTGGGAAAAACTGTAGCAGACAACCCCATCAGCAACAACCGGGTCAAAAGCAATATTTGAGGGTCTGTTTTTTCCCTCGCCCTGCTTATACCCGTCTCCCACCCGACTACTCTGTTACCCAGCTCTCTTCCCAGCAGCCTCCCACATGCTGCTCCACTCCAGCAGGAGGAGCAATGGGAGCACACGAGAGGCATCCCCCAGCTCCCCAGTGCATTACCAGCACCTCTTCCACAGCCAAAAGCAGCAAATTATCTGGAAACTCATATTTGACTCAGGGCTGGAGGAAACTCCAAAGCTCCTAAATGAAAAAAAAAAGTCTCTGTGGAGCGTGTGCGACCTCAGAATTCCCAAAGGCTCATTACGTAGGATAATTTCACCGGAGAAGGTTTTTGCAGGAAAAGGCATATCTCTGACATTAGGGTAAGCCTCTTGCTGAATTCCAAGTCTCTGCTCCAGAGAAGAAGGATGGTAGAATTTTTTAATGAAACACCTATTTGGGATTTGTTGTGTTCTATACTGTAAAACAATGGATTTTTTTTTTTTTCCTTGGGGCTCTGTTTTGGAAACAGGTGACCCACATTTGCAAAATTTCAGTGCAAATAGTTAAATTTACGAAGTTTTGAAATAAAAAGTGTCATACTGGGAGGAAGTACAAACTTCCTTTACCATAGGCCAAGGTATGAAAGCCAAGTATATGCTATGGAACAATGTCCTATAATGGTATAGAGATAAGGCTTGTTCATTTATTCTGCAGGAGAGGATCTGTGCTCCTGCCAGCTTCATCCCAGTGCTGTTGCTGAGGGTATGGGCCACACCAAGTGGAGGTAAAGGAGGGCTAGAAGTTCCTTAATCTCCTCTCCACTGGCAAGTGTATTTCTGGGGAGATACAGGCATACAATTAAAAAAGGATTGAAAAGATTTAGAGGTTTAGCACGGGTTGGGCTCTTTGCTGTTTAGCATTGTCAGGATTGCAAGGATTTGTGGCAAATTTAGGGAATCCAGCTGGTGGAGCCTTGGAGGCATCTCCAAGGCTATGTAGGAGTAATGCAGGGATTCGGATTTCATGGGAGCTTAGAGGGATAGTGAGGACAAGTTAAGCACCCAAGACCTTTTGTGGCTCTTGCCCTTCCTGTCTGATCATCACTAATCCCTCAACATCTGTGCAATGAAGGATTTTGTTAAAAATGGGACATTTGAACTGGAAACCACTTTTAACAAATCCAAGAAAAAGGCCTTGAAAAACTCTAGAGAAAGGCAGGCTGTCAGAAAGGAAGAACAAACATGGGTGTAGCCCTCCTGGATTTCCAGTGGCGTGTTTCAAAGATGGATCAGTGCCATGCAGATGACCCACAAGCTCAGGGCAAAGCTCTCCAAGAGATCAGTGCATCCGTGATGGAGGGTGATCCAAAGTGCACAGCTCTCACTCTGCAGCGTGTCCCCCGGTACACTGTCAATTATCTAGATGGCCACAGAGGTGGAGGGCAGCTGGTCATAAATTACCCTAAGATTCCTGAGGCTGGAAAGGGCTGACAGGGCTGAGGTTAAAATGCAGCACGCTGCAACTCTTCTGCTCCATTCCACCAGGAAAGCAGTGAGACTGGCTTGGTACAAGCCACTGTGAAATGGCAGGACATTCTTGTGGTTGGCTCCATTATAGTTTGCTTTGGAAAGATTTTGGACCTCTCTCTTCTTTGTTGGGCAAGGGAGGAGGAAGTGTTTGAACCTTTAAACCCAGTACATCTGGCTCTGCTCCTACTTACTGCTCTGTGAGAGGGTGAAGGCAACACTTGAGCTTAGAGGAAGAGTAGAGTTGGCTGAATGTTTCCTATCTGTTTATTGCTTTAATTTTTTTTTTCTGCTTCAGTATCTCTAAAGAACAACTGTTCTTGGGACAGTCTAAAAAAGACAAATTGACCCCACAAGCAATATTCTTGCTTTCTTTTACACCTGCTTTCTTTTCTCAAAGGGCTTTGGAAGTAAAACAATATTCCAATATGAACAAGCTGTTTTTTTTAAGCAACCAGCCCAAGCTCTTTATCGACAGATATAAATGCAATTTAGGCTAGATATAAGGAAGAAATTTCTTACAGTGTTGATGGTGAAACACTGGAACAGGTTGACCAGGAAGGTAGTAGAAGCCCCATCCCCAGAAACATTCTAGGTCAGGTTGGATGAGGCACCGAGCATCGTGCTCTGGTTGAAGATCATGTAATCACAGAATCACTATGGTTGGAAAGGACCTTTAAGATCGAGTCCAACCATTGTCTAACTCTACCAGGCCAAAGATGACTCTACCAGGATGTCTCTGGTCACTGCGGGGGGGGTTGGACTAGATGACTTCTAAAGTTTCCTTCCAACCCAATGCATTCTATACTTCTGTGATACAATATTGAAAGGGCATTGGGCTAGAAAAAGACATGAATTCAGAAAATTCTGGTCCAAAATGTGGATTTAGCATCAGCAAGAAAGTGGTCTGGAGTGCAGGGTATGCAAACCTCGGATTGTGAGTCCTAATACCAGAAATTTCACTTCTGTGTGCCTCAAATTATTATCCTATAAACCAGAGTTAATGATACTTGTCAGCTTTGTAAAATACTTTGAGGAATATTGGCATAAACGACCATCTAGGAAAAAAGTGTTATTAGTTTTATGAGGACTGATGACACAAAGTTAAGCTGTTCCCATTTTTATCCAATGACCAAACACCCACTCCAGTTTTACAAATTACAGAGTGGGCTATCCAATTTCACAAGCACACTTGCCACTTGGTGCCACAGCTCTGTACCTCTGGCTCCACAGCTGAGGTGAACAGAGTATAATCACCATGGAATTTATGTCAATTTTGTGGACATGTTATGATTATTCACAGCTGAGACTTCAAAGACATCTTAAAGCACTTGATAGCCATAGAGTTTCCTGTCATGAGTCTCATGAGATCTACCTGCTGCACTCCCCACTGAGCCTGGAAACCTGCTCACTGAGCTGAAACCTGTGCCCACACAGAGAGCCCAGCTCCTGCATTGGTGGGAGTGAGCCTGGCACAGCAACAGCCACCTTTGCTTCCATTAAATTGCTCAAAAGTGGAATCTGTTGGGTTTGTGCTGAGATGGACAGGGGATCGTCTGTAGCCAGAGTATAAAATGGAGGGTCTCCAGATTATCTCTCTAGGATTATATTTTATTCAATAATATAAACAAACACAAAGCTCTGAAAGCTGGAAAATTAACTTCTGCTAAACCTCTGCACACCAACTCAGCTTGTTGGGTGTTTGTTACTGCAAATATAAGATTTGATTGGTCAATTTAAAAAGAAAAAAAAACAAAAAAAACCCAAAAAAACATGGTTTAGAGGAAGTATGATGGAGCAACTCTTCCTCAAAATTCTGTTCATTAAGTATATTACTAAGATGAGAAAAAAAGGTCGCTAATGTCATAGGGCTGATTTAAACTCCACCCCATCAGGTGTAGGATCATAGGATCAAAAGTGCTCTCCAGTACAATTTTGATGGATGCCAGTAAGCATTCACCTGGTCTGTACTGGGCAGCTACTGCCTGGAGTTTGTGGCAAGCAGTGCAGACATTGACACACTGGGGTTTTGGGGAATGAGGGAGAAGAAGACATGGACATGAGCTATGCTGTGCCATTTGCCCTCAGAACTGGGGAAAGGAGTTTGACCCCATTTAATTTATTTTTATAGATGTAGCTGCTCTGAGCAGGATCCTTTGGCCTCTCTGGTAACTTAAGTCTTTAAGGAGCCATAATCAGGATGGGAAAAGTAGCAAATAATTTAAAATTAACTGAGCAACTGAAAACTATACAGAAAATTGTGTCTTTTGTGAATACAAGAATGGTAGAATCAGAAGTATCACAGTTAAATGTTAGTCAATCACCTTTCCTATAGCAATTAAAATTTCTGCACACACAGTCCTGAGATTGACTGACAAATGTTTTTGCTAATTCGTCCCCAGAAGTGAGAGTTTTCATAATTATTTCTGTTAAAATCTAAGAAAAGATATTTTTGCTGAATTCAGTGGGTATCCACAGGGTTAGTAAAATGGGCTGAGAACCATCAGGACATATGACAAAACATTTCAATACAGAGGCAATGCACATAAAACAATGGACTGTGTAACACGTAATTTAAGTAAAACATTTTATTCCTAAGCAGTAACTCTCTGGTTTTGATACAATTTTAATACCTGCATGAGAAACAAAAAAAACTTGTGAAGTTCTGTAGCGTGGGACCTTAATTAAAGTCTTAAAATAACTTTTTTAGTTTTTCCTTTTAGATAGTGAGGAAATGAGAGGTCTGAGTCAAAAATCAAGATCTTACACTACATGTTGTACAGCAAGAGAGGAAGAAGCAGACGCTGGTGCTAAAAGATAACTGTGTGGAGAGATGAGATTACAGGCGTTAAGATGCAAGTGCTGTTTTCCTTGTGTTATAAAAGAGGAACTACCAGCTATGTGCATCACGCAGAGGATCGAGTATCAGTTCTATCTGAGATGAGGTGAGAAACTTGCAGCTTAGGAAAAAAATCATTTCCACAGTGCATCAGCCTCTGTAGCCTCTCCAGCAGGGTCTGATCTTGCATTGCAAGTCAGAGGGACCTAGGTGGCTTTGAGGCTGCCTCTTCACTGTAGCTTGGCCAGATTAACTCAAGAATAGACATTGGTAGGGACGTCATCTTGTGGCTTTGAGGTTGACAGCCAGTTCTGGTCTGGCACGCTGTTTGCATCTTTCTGTGACAGAGAGGGAAGCAAGCAAGGTGCTGGGCTCCGTTTCCTTTTTTCTTCCAAGAGATTTGCTCTGTGCTCTCTGCTTTCAGCAGCTGCCCTCTGGGGCTTGCAAAAAGGAGATTGCTGCTCCATAAACGAGATGGAACAACCACCTTCTGGCCTGGAATTTGCCTGAGAACCCCGGCTCCGAGTCGCCGTGGGACTGCACTCCTCCTGCACGCCGGGGAAGCTGCTCTGCAGCACCGAGGTCTGGCAGCCACCCCAGTGGCAGAGGGGTCCTGCTCACCTGACACGTCATGGTGCAACTCCGGAACCTCTAGACAGGAAAGCCAAGCTAGAAATTGTAATAACTCACATCCGCTGCGGCTCGGCAGAAAAGGGACCTGAAACTCAGGCGCTCCAGTGGCGTGCACAAGCCACACACCGTTCTCAGGGCCAAGTTTTGGTCCTCACGCATCACTAGGAGTTTTGCATTAGAGTTAACCTTTAGTCCTAAGCAAATAAAATGCTTACCCTGCATCAGGTCTTCAGCTGCCTTTTTGTATTTTCCTGCTTGAGCATGAAATGGTGTCTTGTGCATTTGCAGCTAAATATGGCTACAAGATTAGGTAAGCATGATAATAAAGGGTTATGGAAATACGCTGACCACAACTCAAAGCACAAGTCACAGTGTATGAGAATACACATGTTTGGGGGTTAGGTTTATGAGAAATAAAGATCTGAATGATGCTGTGCTTGCCAGTCATGGGCCTCATGTTTTCTTAATGCCAGGAGTGATTTATTTCTTGTAAACAGTTTTGCTCAATTGGGGCATCCAGTTACTACAGACCTTGTTTGGTATAAAAACTAACGGCGTAGAAAAATATTGCTCTAGCAAGGTTTAACTGGTTGTCAGCCCAAACATGTGGCTGAACATGAATTCCACTGCTCGAAATATCCTCTAGTCGCTCAGCAACATCTTAATGTCAAGAGGAGATTATAGTCAGTGTTCCCATTGAGCCATGACTCAGAGGTACTGTATGGAAAGAGGACATTTCCAGCAAAAGCATGATATGGAACCTAAACACAGAAGTGCTGGAAATCTTCTCTCCTTCAGAAAAGAAGAAATGTGAAAGGCTAGCTCTTCTGAAGTAGAAGTTTGTCTGCTGCTGGGAACATTATGAAAATACAAATTACATGCATGGTTCCTCATATAGAACTATGTTCCACAGCACATTTCATCACCCACATTTGCCCTCGTTTTTTTAATTCATAAAAGACACAGGAAGAGACTTCTCAACAAAAATAAGTGCAAAACCTTGAGAAGGTGACATTTTTTGCAAGGCAGGAACTCTGATAACTTGAAACGGTGTAGTTCTGCTTGCGTTGCATAAAAGCTGGCTATTAACATACCTTAGATACTTTGAGAGGTATGGAAATGTTTAAAAAAAACACGCACTGAAGAGATTGGCCTCAGTGAAATTTACATTAAAAAACCCGAGGAGACACTTAAATATTCATAGTTTCCATTTCTAATCATTTTCCCTGTAAGTTTCCTGACATACATAATTCTCAGCTATGTTCGTGAGGTGCCCAGCATTCTGAGGTCAGATGCATATTTCTTGTTTGGATCCAAACAGGCTATGTTAAAAGTTCTGATCCTGTGCAGGCTTGCACACAAGAGTAACTCGAAAATGATCAGGACTATATGTAGCTTTAAAGCCACCCACATACTTGCACGTATCTACCTCTACATCTACAAGTGCTTGCAGGATCATGTGATACAGAATCTAGGTGAGAGAAGAATAATGTGTGTGTAATACGCCAGGTTTAAAGAGCTGTGATCGGTGGCATGATATACAGCTGGAGGCCAGTCACTGGTGATTTGGACTAGTTTAACTGGGAGTTTATACTGGGGCTAACAGTGTTTGACATCGTTGTTACTGACCTGGTTGATGAACAACATGATGGTGGAACAACACTCTGTCTGATGGAACAGAGTGGGCCTTCAGCAAGTCTGCAGATGATGTAAAACCAGGACAAGCAGATGATAGATGTTATGGATGCTTCTGATTCAGAGGGACCTCAACAGCAGGTGTCTGACCACTTGTTTTTTCACTGGGCAAGTGGTCAGACACTGGAAGAGGTTGCCCAGGAAAATTGTGGAGTCTCCATCCTTTAAAACCCAACTGGCCACAGTCCTGAGCAACCCACTGTAGGTAACTGCTGTGAGCCATGGCTTGAATTAAGAAATCCCTAGAGATGCCTTCCAGACTCAGTGATTCTGTGATTTTGCAACTCTGTTGAAGAGACCAGTTATTTGGATTTATCTGATGAATGATTTTCTCATTTGTTTAACTTCACTGAACCCCATAAAGTTTACAGAGAAATGAAATTATGTCCTTTGTTCCAAAAATTAAAAACCTGTTCTGCTCATAAATAAGGTTGCTTTCAAATAAGTAATTTGATTTAGGTCCTAAGGTGTCTTTGGTAGCCTATTCATTAAGAAGTAATGAATTTCACAGGCTCACTACTGTGCTAAGAAGTTCTTTCTTGTCATGTATTTGAAAAAGCTTTATTTTCATTTTATCTACTCTTTTAGTTCTTATACTCTGAGGAGAAGAAAACAGGAAAACTTCTTTTTTGTGTTTTATCTCAAATATCTTCTCATGGAAGAGTACCTATGCAAATCCAGCATGTGATAAATTGCTAGCATTGGAATAAAGTTGTGAAGAGATAGGGTGAAGCAGCCTCAAGTACTTTGACTGGAGTACCCAGGTGACAGCCTTTTGCTGACTGGGTTATCTATTAACATTTTTTTTTTTCGGTGGTTTTCTTTTCACTTGCGAATTTTCCAGTTTTCTACATGAAGTGATTCAGTTCCTAGCAGAGACTGGCCTGGGTCCAGTTACGACACTGGTCTTAGAAATCATATATAATTAGAATCTGAGCTGAATTTCATAACTGAGAACAAAATTTATGTGTGCTCGAATCCTGAATTGGATATGAATTTTGTGGTTGGCGTTGTCTGAAATATTTTTTGTTCTTGTTGTAGAAGACCTGGACCTCACTGTGCTCTCTGCATGAACTACATTAAAAGTGGCTTCTTCCATTAAAAAGCCAACAATTTTAAAATACCAGCTTTTCTACATCTAAAAGCCAACCATTCATCAGAGTAGTGTGTGTCTGTCCACCTCCTGGGTGTACCAGTTCAGGGGGAGGTATCTGGTGTCTAGGGCTGGAATAAATCATCCAGCAGGATAGAGCTGACCATGAACCACCAGCCATGTGGCCAGCAGATAGCCCTGGATTAAAAGCCACTGAGCTGTTGCTGGGCAGTGTGATAGGGACTGGGATAACATTACTTTTGGCAAGGTGGTCATCTTAGACAGTATGGCAAAGGAGATGTTTAAGAAGGAAATCAAAGTGATGAAAATAGGGTAGGTTTACAAATATTTATGGCAAAATTCTTCCAAACTCAAGACACAGCCTGAAAAAAAAGGTGTGTAAAGGAAAAAAATAGCAAACAGACAACAAAGATTAATTTTACGGGCACCTCAGAGTTTCTAGTTCCTATTAGGCAAAGAGATACATCAAAGTGATGTTGACTTGGAGAGGTGAAATTTCAGCTGCAGTCTGGAAGAGAATCCAGGCTGTGGTTGCTGTAGCACTAATGGTACTGTTACTCTTGTGTAAACAGGAACCTCTTCCAAACACAGATAAGCACGAAAAGATGTAGTATGGAGTTATTCTGCCCATCTAGAGGTGACCCTTCTGCAACAGGCTTGAGGGTCACATTTGCATGGCAATGCAGTGAGGTATATCCCACTACTGCTTTCACTGTCCCTTTTCTGTGGCGAGGAGAGGTCTTCAGTCCTCAGGGTTGTCAGCTGGGCATCTTTCCTGAGGACTAAATTTATTTTAAAAAGTAAGTATTACTGGGATGATGTGTGCACTTAGTCTTGATGAAGTCATTAATGTGGTTTCCAGCAAACTGTTCATAAAATTCATGGCTGCACTTAATTGCTACTGTGTCCTTCCTCCCCACATATTCTCATATTAAGGAGAAAAAAATCTGAAAGCCCTAATAAGCTACATACAGAAGAAGAATGCTTGAACTGCAGTTAGCTGGTCACATCACCACAGATATGCAGGCCAGTTGTCAAAGGAGGGATTATGTGTCACTTAAGGCACTAAACAATGGCAAAGCCAGTGAGGTGGCTCAAGCCCAGTTCTCCTGACCCAAACATCACCAGCGTACGGCTGGGTGTAATGCCTGGATGAGCAGAGGAGGGTGGTGCAGTTTATTTGGTCTAATTGTGTCACCTTTTTGGTTGGTGCTCTGCTCCTCTGACACTGAGCTGTGGGCTCACTGGAGAAGACAGGTGGCCAATATCCTCCTAGGAAAAGGTAGGGTTGTACCACCAGGGGCAGATTTTCTTTCTGAGACTTCCTATGGGATGCTTCTGAATTTACAGCTCTACAAAGGGTCAGGACAATGCCTGAGTGCTGCCCAATGTGCTTAATTTGGGAATTTCTCTTGGAGAAAGGGAAAAGGGAGCAGGAGGCTAGCCAGCTGATTGATGGGTGTACGAAACGATTGTGGTATCTGAACATATTTTTGCCTCTATCTAGGTACAAATTTAAAGAGTTGTATTTATCTCACTTAACTTTAGCTCTCTAAAAGCTAAGCTTCTTGTTTTAACAAAATGTTTAATCTCTCTGTGTGGTTAACATCTTCAGAGGTCATTAATCCCCCTACATTTAGGAATTTTTAGCCCTTGGTAATGTATGTCTACTCCTGATCCTGATCCCTCCCTCATCTTCTGAGAACAGAGGGAAATGCAATGACTTACCTATGTTAGACCATTAATTTTTGGAGAGTCAAAATTAAGTGAGATAAGTCCACTATCTGTTATTGAATCTCAGCCCCCCACCTGCTATCAGGCTCCAGCTAACACATGTCAAGAGAAGTTGTTCTACATGGGGTGTCAGAGCCTTTCACTTGCCGTGCTGTTTCTCTAACTTGAGTCTGCAGGGAAAGCTTGATCAGCACTTCAAGGGCATTGCCTTGATGCTCATATCTGATGAGAACAAGGTCTTTTGCTTTGTAGGCATATCATAAGGACATTAGTGGAGTTACACCAAGCAGGCATCCAAACTCATGTATCTAATTTATGCCAACACACGGGTTGCTGGAGGACATTGTCAGAGATCCAGGATCCTCCTCCAGCTACGTTTGATGGCTTGTGCTGCAGGGTGGACCAACGTGTGCACGATTCAAACTTCTGTGGTGGCTTTCCTTTCAATGAGTCTTTCATAATGGTGTGGGGTTTTGGGTCTGTGGACAGCCTGCTGATTAATGACTGGGGGACTTGCCACTCTCTGCTGCAGAAATCATTCAGTTCACTACTGAAATTTGGTCTGGGAAGCACCTGGCTGTGCATATTGCTACATACCACCTCTAGACAAAGCTGTAAACATGCTTTACCACCAGCTACTGTGGTTGAAACAAGCTGTAAGAAGAGCATAATTATTCTGGTCAGGATTTAGCTAGAAGATGGAGAAAGAGACCTTCAATTTGAAGTCTCCTGACTGTAGCAGGCTCAAGAAAAAAACAAAACAAAACAAAAACCTTTGTTCCCCTCGCCTTCCAGACATTGACATTCAAAGCTTAGCAAGAGGCACTTACAAAATATTTGAGGGCTAAATGTATCACCATCTGGAATGGGATTGCCAGAAAGAGAGTGAGAGAAAGAGTCCTTTTTTGCATGTAACTTGTTTAATAAAAATAAAATTCCTCTTGCGTTTCTGACATGGGACTGTAACCACTCCACCCTAACTCGCTTTGTCATGCTCAGATCTATGAAGTAAGAGGAAATTATAGAAATTTATCATGTCTGGCTTCTCAGGATTGATTATGACTCACTGCTTTTATCTTCCCAACAGTCACTAAATCTAATTGCCTTGTTGTAATGGATTAACCCCTGTGGTCCACAGTAGCATTTATATTGTTTTCAAGGAGACTGTTACAGAGTTAAGGTACTTTTTTAGCATTATACTTTCATAATATGTAGGTGCTCTTTGGACATAACTCACCCTTTGTGGGTCTTGGGGGTCTAATTGGCTCATTGCACTGCCTTTCTGCAGGGGATGAATTTCACATCACTTTCGGAGCAAGTATAGACGGGTCAAAGGGCCTTCCACAGCATAACCATTTCTTTTAAATTACAATGCAAGCAGATTTTGAAACCCTATGTTCAAACATCAGCATCTGTATTGTAATCAAAAACATCCCCTTGCTGATATTCGTGGGATTAGTATTGTTATTAGTCATAGTATCTTAGCCCCCGGGAGACCTGAACTCCAGGGTCAGGTCCCCAGCAAGGAGTGGTACAAATACAGACTCTATGTTAATAAATTTACCACCTAAACTGTCTTACATTGTGTTTGCCAAGGGCTAATGGCTGACACACGGGTCCTCAACAGGCCCTGGTGACTCTCTAAGTGTTGGTAATGAGACCTCGTACTGCAGCAGTAGATGTGGGACAAGAAACATTGGATGGCTGTGGACAAGAGTGGCAAGGGAAGGAGACAACTGCTAGTCAGTGTGGCAATCTATAGTCTAAGTATGCTGGAACTCCAAATCCTGACCCGTACCTTTGTAGATGCAATGGGAGAACAATGGTATAAGGAGGGGTATGAAAGAGGAAAGTGAAGTAAAAAGGAAAAGAGAGTGAAAAATTCAGAGAAATGAATGACAGGATCTGCAAAGATATCATATGAAGTAGGCCCATCGATGTTAAAGGAGGAAAACAACTGTCCCTCTATGTACCCGAAAGAAGGAAGGAGGGTGCTATGAGATAGAAAGGGACCAAGAAAAATGGCACTAGCTGAATGGCACTAAAGAAATGAGGAAGGTTGTGTTGCACCTCTGTAAGCACTGGTGAGATCTGACTTGGGGAATGTTCAAGAAGGAAGGGGGATGAAAGGGATGATGGTGAAGCAAATGTGAGGGAGGGCAAAAACTGCCCTGAAGGGTTTTATAATATAGTTTTCTGGAAATAGCTTTAAAATATTTAGCCAGAAGGTCAGCAAAGTTACAGGAAAAGATATTGGGTAAGAGAGGAAATCAGCCAAATCTTGGGCTTGCCATGAGAGTCTGTGCACCCAACAGAAGTGATGGGGATGAACCGGGGATGAACCCCATAAGCGTGAGGCAAGGCAGACCTGCCAAGGGGGAAGAGACACAAGACAAGGGCAGAAGTAAGGAACTAGGGACAGAACTCACCAGCAAAATAGAGCCCAGCAACAGATCCTAGAGAGAGTATGGGGCATGCTTGATGAAACCAAGTCCAATGGGCAGCCAGCTGGTAGGGCAGAACTGTAAGCCATGAATCTGACAAGGGATGCCAGGACAGCAGGTAGATATCAAGATACACCTTTGTAAAACTCCTGTAAATGAGACTTGAATTAGGTCTGAGGTTCATAAGAGGATTTTTAATGGAATTATTTCAGGTTCATTCTAAAGTGAATAGAAATCAGTTCTGAATCCAAGCTCCACAGTCAGAACAGATCTCATCTAATACATTTTCTTCTTTCATCACACGAGGCACGATTGCGATCTCAAATCAGTGTAACTGAATGTTTAATAGCTTCAAGCAAGAGAGTAAAGCAAGTGAACAAATGTCTTTAAATTGCTTACCTTAGAAGAGAGCAAATTGTCTGATACATTTTTGTGGGTGTACAATTGCCAATATTATTAGTTTTATTTGACTTTTTACAATGTACTTTTAATTAAAACGATTAGGGAAATTCTTGTCTTAACCATTAGTAAAATAATTGCTTTTAAAGATCTAATTCATTCCCAGGATGGTTTTATATCCTGCTTGTCATAATGATAAGTGTTTAAACGAGGTGCTTTACAAAATTTCTCATTGGAAAATGGAAACAGTTTAAAGTCTGTTAAATGAAAATACCTTTTAATTACAGAAATTGCTATTAAATGCTTTCTGCTGTCTGTACAGCTAGAACAGCACAGTTTTGGTTGTGCTGAAATGGCTCAAGCTGAACTTTTGCTTCACCTCTGAGTTTAGTACAATGGCTTCCAGAGGTTAGTTCAGGAGACTACATTGCTGATCACTAACTTGACGTCTTCTGACCCATCTTTAACTCTGATATTTTCCCACTGTAGAAAGTCACGAGGATTCACACGAGCAGGCTGGGATTCCTGTGTCTAGGGATACATTATTATTATGGGTATAACCATGACATCTTCGCAAACAACAAACCTTTCTTATCTGAGATGAGCTTAACTGTACTACTCAGAATCTGTATTGCAGAATAATTTATAGCGGTTCATTCGGACACAAGCCGATACAGAGAAAAAAGGCCCAACATTTTTACATTTTTATGCATAATTTCTGCAGGGAGCTATAGCCCGGGTTAACTGTTTCACAGCCTTTTAAGGAAATTTGTTAAGGTGTGTAGAGTGCAGAAATTTGCCTGTTCATAATGTAAATTCAGAGCTGCTTTCCCTATGCACATATTTTTATGCAAGCTAAGGTGCTTCTGGATGTTTCCGTGGTGTGCTTCAGCATCCATATTTTGAATATTAGTATAACCTTGGTTTCAATTCTACCTAGTGGCAATGAGTTCCCCAAATTTCTTGTGCATAAAGGTTTTTGAGAGGGTATTAGCAATGTTTGAGAGATCTGGTTTAGTTTCAAGGCCCAGGCAATGCTGGGCCTGTGGCTTCCCTGTGGTAGCCCAGAGCCCAAGCCCAGAGCTCTGTTTTGGCACTTTTGGGTGTGCTCCCACAGTGAATGTGCTCACGTTGCAGACAAGTGCACTTGTGCAGACCCACCAGCTCATGTCCTGGGGACCTGACCTTTTCCTTGGCAAGTGGCCATGATGTTTTTGTGAGTGTGTGTGTGCATGTGTTTCTGTGTGTCAAACGTAGAAGGTTGATTGCAGTGAAGAGAATAAGAATTAAAAAAACCCAAACAACAGACAAACAGCAAAACAAAAGAAAAAAAATTTTAAAAAAAGTAGCTAATCTGAAAAGGAATTTGACACCAGAAAGCTTCTCCCATGCTCAGACATCTGCAGGAAGGCCAGGCACTGGCAAGAAGGGGATTCAAACAATGAACTAGACAGTAGAGTACGGTATTTATGTGGGACCAACATGACAAACTCTATTTAAGTTTTATACCAAAAGCTTAACCTTTTGCAGTTTGTGGGTTTGAGCTGCACTAACAAGAAGCAATTACTGCGGTGGAATTTTTTTTTTTTTGCTTAGGGTGTAAGGCCCCAGGCTTCTCAGTGTGGCTTCTCTCCTAGCTGGCACACAATAACAGGGGTATATGCCAAAACTGCTCTTACTTCTCCAAGGCAATGAATCAGAGAGAGCTGTGGTGTTCTAATCTGAACGCTTGCTTTTCCTAGGCTGAAAGTCCATTGCTTTCTTAGAAACCAGGCAGACATTACCATCCCTCCTCCTCTCATGTACTCCACCACTGAAAGCTCACTGGAGGCATATATATCCACCATTTTCACTAAGGAGCATGATGAATGATGTGTTTGGTGACACACAAAGTGCAATTTGCTTTATTTAGATGTCTGCACCTCTCCTGTACAGAGGGGATTACAAAGATGGGCAGAGCAATACTTCCTTTCATGCTGGTTGTTGGATTCCTAGACGCCTAAGCATGGAAAACAACTCCAGTCACAGATCTAGGGAAAAATAAAGGCCAGAGTCAACAGACGTTCAGGTTCAACAAGTTACTGAGAGCCCCTAAGTGTGTCTAGGCTCTTCACTTTCCCTTGCAATCTCAGGGCTGACTTGGTGCCCTGAGATTTCACGATCTTCTGTCAACAATTAGCCAGAAAATTAAAACTCCTGACAGCCTAACAGCATGTCTCTACAGGGCAGAAAAATGTGCTTGCATGCCATGAAACAGAACTGGAGATTCTGTGGGAACACTGCCATTTGGAGACACCTGCCATAAAACTACTTACATGCATGTAGATGCACGTGTGCATGTATCTGGCTCTGTACGTGTATGTTTAAATGTAGATGCACACATCCACCCATAAAGTGGATTGATGAATATGCTTGATATGTTTGAGAAAAGACAATGCATTTTCTTCTCCAAATTTCATCTTTATTCATCCTTTGCAATGCCCTCAGATGATTTGTTCAATATATTTTTAAAAACAATTCCTTTGAGTTTGTCTTCATTGCATGGGTTGATCAGGATCACAACAAACTGAAGGGCTGATCTAATAATGATTCACCTCAAAAGAAAGTTTTCCATTGTAAATATTGCCTACAGACTAAGGACACTGGAATGTCAATAATCTGCTTGTTAAATAGGTGCATAGACGTGACATCTGCAGTCGCAGCTCTTTCATTCAGTAGTAACTAAGTATAACTGAAAAATAAATAAACAGAGGCTTGAATTATTTTCCTGGAGATATAATAATTTTGAACAGCTGGAAGTTTCACTGTAGTTCAAGTCTATCCTAAGACTTATTTTCTAGGAAAAATAGTTTATTTTATAAGATGTATGTGCTATGTTCAGACTGCAAGATAATAATTCACACACACAAAAAAAAAAAAGGTGAAAAAAAAATTAGTCCTAGCTCATTTTTTTTTTGATTCCATGATTCCCTTGAATTTATGTCATATTCTGTATTAATGACTACCAAATAAATATTTTTTTGCAAGCGATTCTGAACTCACTGGTCAGTCATGGCCAGTGTTTTAAAAAGGAATGTCCATAATTTTTCCAGTCTGGAGTATCTGTTTGTACAGAGTCTGCACACTCACTGTTCTAAACAAAGTTATTTGCCTAATGGATGCAGTTATGAATACTCATAGCTGATGATGCACTTTATTTTATTTGAAAACTCCTAGAAGGCTTCTTTGTAACTCATATCACTGGAGAAAATGCCCAGTAATGATTTTTTTTTGCTAAATTGTTTTGGATTAATAAAAATAAACAGAACACAAGAAAGAAAAAAATGATCTGTGGGTGAAATGTGTACATGCATGAGTATTGCCAGAATAGAAATATTCCTATTTATTCATGTGAATTGTTTATTTTTTGTGTGTGCATGTGTGTGCATGTGTGTTTTTCAAATGAATGCTTCAAGCAGGTATTTTTACAGCCTATGGCATTCCT
>NW_008622251.1:46676-61230 GCF_000691845.1 Merops nubicus | reverse complement strand
TTCCTGCTTTGTTAGAGATCTGGCTGTGGCTTCAGAAGCTAACTTTTTTGCTATGTCAAATATTCTGCTATGATAATGCACTGTTTGTTTTTTTTCCCTTAGCTTTTCTCACTAGTGCCTTGGTTGAGTACAACAGTGAGTGATGCACTGGAAGTGCACATGGCCCTGCAACCTTCACCTGATTTACCCTGCATGGTACAGAGCTAATTCTGTAAGTCACAGATAACAACCATAGATAGTGAGCATCAATGGCTGATCTAGCTTAAATGATTCACCAGTGACAGAGACTGGATCCCAGTACCTGTGCTTTTGTGTATTCATGCAGATGCTATTTCAGCTCTGCTATCTACACAACCCCTTTTAGGAAAGTATATGTTTTATTATAGTGAATTTTATGGCTCTGAAGATGAGTAGTTGCCATTTCCTGGTGCTAAATAGGCAATGGATCTGCATTTATAACTTGTGGCTGACTCCTTCTCTTCTGTCTTAGTTAGAGGCAAATAAGGGGTCTTATAATTTAGCTGAGAAGATGCTGCTCCAAAGAAAGAAGAAATCATCATGTTGATGCCTAAACCCAGATTATTTTGTACACATCAACCAAGGACCAGCCAGCTCCTCGTCCAGAAGCTGCGGAAGATGTGGAGAGCCTCAGTGTGCTGGCTGACAGATGTGAGGTGCTGTCTAAAGGCTTGAAATGAAGAGCTCGATCCTAAATTTGGAGGAGTTCAAGCAAGGAAACTCAGGACTCTTCATGGATGCCTGGGAGTCAACCCTGACAGGGAACAGTGCAAAATGTATTCACATCAGTCTGCTAAAGTAAGAAAGTGAACCTGTTTCATGGACACCATGCACAGACAATAATTTCAAGAGCTGTGGCAGATTTGTTGTCTACATAAAAATTGCTCTTTCAGTTTTTGTTCCCAGGCCAGGTTTTCTAGTCATTCTACCACCCTTGTGTGATATTCATTCTCCCTGGTCAGTGCATACCCTTCCTTAAGAAAGGAGCTGGAACTGGATCCTGTATCTCATCTGGGGACATAGTGATGCTGAGGAGAGCTGGAGGGATGCTTCATGTTCTTGTGCACTACCCTGCTCTTTGTTGTGTTTGCCTTTTTTTTCCCAACAGCACAACAGTGTTGATGTGCATTCATTGAATTTCTTATCCATTGCAATGACTTAACTTTTTTCAACAAAACTGGTAGTCCCTTCATATGTTTTGTTTACTGAAACCTGAGCTTGATTTTCAGGGAGTAGGTAGAAAAAGTTCTGAATTCAATAGCATCGAACGACCAAAATGATCTCCTTAAGGAAATGCAGAAAGTTAGCTGAGGATTGGAGTGGGTGTTCAGGGTGCAGAATAACTTACAGCTGTACATGCTGGTTGACAAATACTGCAGAAGAAGGCACACAAGTAAGATAGCTCTGAGCAGCTTCTCTTGTTTCTCTGCTGCACACACCACCATTAAATGACCAGATGGGTCCAGAACTTCATCTTGTGCAAAACTCTGCTCGATTACAGCAGCTGAGCCTCCAGCTTCTTGTCTCCAGAGCTGCAAATCCAGAGACTTTCATGCATATGAAGTTAAACTGGAAGCTCCTTCACTAAAACCCACAGGGGTGTCAATGTGCCCTGGCTCTTCAGAGGATTCTGCTCTTTTTGTGTTAGAAATAATCGGTTTGGTTAAAGAGGTCACCTTGCAAAATAAAGTGGAAAGTTTTCATCTGTGATACTCTTCCTGGGCTGATACTAACATATATTGTGTGGTTCAATAAAAAAAAAAAAAAAATTAAAATTCAGGCTGCTAAAAATGATAATGGGAGTATCTGGGAGTGAAATTAAAGTTTCAAGTAAATGTTGAAAAATAGGTTAAATGTAATCCTGAAACACTGTCTATGAAATCTCAAGAATTTTTAGAAATCTATTGATTCCTTATGGCAAGTGATTCAGGTAAAGTTATGAACATTAGTGTAATTAGGGTCTTTTACTGGTAAAAAACCCCCAGCCAACTACAAGACAACTTGGTATAATATTTTTATATACATATTTGTGTGTTTCATAAATAGTTCACCGTAACATGCAAATTCCTTGGCTCACAACACAGCTCTGTACAGATGGTGAACTTCAGCCAGCTAAATAAGGGGAACATTTCACTTCAAACTTTTCCTTTTATCTTTCACCTTTCTCTGCTCTTTACCTCCCATCTTTTCTGCCAGCTACTCCACAAAGAAGCCTGGGAACGACTATAAGGCAGTCTCCTCAGATTGCTTAATATTATTTCTGTGAAGGCAGCCTGAATTCAAAGACTCTGTGTGAGAGACTGGGGAGATCTTCATTTCTCTTTTGGCAGCTGATAAATAGCAGTTTGCTCTGCATGTTTCTGTTAGGAGAGAAGATACTCACAGGCTGACAGAATGAACAGCTTCCTTCTAAAGTAGCCAAACCCCTTTCAACTCACTTAGGGCATCACGTACACAAGCTATACATAGCCTGCATTGACTTGTAAACTAGATCTGTGCAACTAATTTCCAATATTAACACCATAATTCCTCTGCTCTGCAAAGATTCTATCAGTGGCTGCACAGATGCTCAAGGCTGGAATGGAGACACCACAGTAGATTAATTGAGTCACTGAATTTAAGGCCAGAAAGGCAATGAAAACACCTTTTAGATGACGATGCACTTACCAGATTATCCACAATAACCTGGATATAGACTCCAATAATTTTTGTTTGATAAAGCCATAAGTTTATATTGGCTAAAATACAGTTTTGACATTTTTATAGCGCCTTGAAAAGTTCCACAGGTGAGTTTTTCATTGCTTTCCTTGTAGTTTGTGATAATGATTAATCGCTTCCATTGCCATATTTCTATTTGCAATTTTTAGTGCTTCTACTCCCATTATCCCTTTCTCTGATTGATGAAAAGCCCATTGTATGCTCCGTTTTTCCTCCTTGAGAACATTTTCACGGACTCTAATTCCATCACTGGTCAATTATCTTCCTAATAAACTCCATGGAAAGAACAATTTTGACTGAGATTGAATTTCTCATTGAAAACCATTTCCATTTGACATTTGCTTTCCAATTCTCCTAAATTTATTTAAATATGGAGTCACTAGGAATGTATGAATAAAATATTCCATCATTGGTCTCACCAATACTTGTATATAATTGCTTTTCTGCTTATAACCTTCCTTTTCATATTTCAAGTTTGTCTTTATCCAAGAGTGTCTTCTTGGGAGTCAATGTGAAGTAGATCTTTTTATGTTTCAAGAGGAGAATGCCTGACTCTAATCCTTGGTCAGAGCTTTGATCCTAGGGGGGCATTTTTACAATTATTTGTAAGGTCTGTGGAAAAAGGGGGGACTGACTTAATGAAAGTTTTGTAGACCTGATCCAATGCAGAAGTCATTCACTTCATCTGTCAGACAAAACTGGAGACTTATCTGGTCTCTAATAATGGGAAAAAAAAAAAATAAAATCTGTTTTGTGCTCTGCTGCAAAGGAAAGTTTTTAATAGATATAGGCATAGGCTGTAAGGTGGTATTTAGATCTGGATGCAATCTTTGTGTGGCCTGAACTAATGGTTGGAGAAGTTACTTGGAGCCATTTGATGGCCAGTCTGCTTGCATTAAGAATTCTTGAATGGCCACAGAGCTGAAGGTGACTGTCTACAAGATAAATATGTCTGCAAAAATGCTATTAGCCTGAGTGAGACATCTGTCTGTTTCCTCTGACCTGAAAAGAGCTTGATATTAGTAAGTAAATTCTGTTTAGTGAAATAGGTTTTTTCTCATTGCATTTTTTCAATTCTTTTTACGATAGCTTTGGATACATTTTCCTATTACTTCAGCAAATGGGTAAAACTCCTTTTCTTTTACTTCACTGATTTCACTAGCCTGATTACTACCAGTTGTTTGGTAGTGTAGCATGTGTAATGTTTTATTCCATATACTTGGTTGAGCATGGAAGTTGGACTCTGGCTTTTGGCTGGGACTAACCAGCAGAAGAAAAGGAAGGAAGGTCTGATGAAAAGATAAAATTTCTAGATGTTGAGAGTTTTCCAGGAAATATGTTCCCTCCTATGTCTGAAATACCTTAATTTAAAACCAAAGTTAAAAAAAAAGAAAGATAACAGAACAGTTTCCTTTATAATCTGCTTTTCAATATTCAATTTTTAACTTTTTTTTTCTTTTTCTTGCTTTAGCTCATGTTAATCCCACACATGCTCAGGGGAATGAGAGATTCACAGCAAGGTCTGTTGATCCTTTCGTTTGCTTTCTTGCAAAAGACTGCACAGTGAGCTAGGTGGTGACCCTAATTCCTTCCCTTTCCTTTCCATTGTCTTCAGGGAGAAACCTCCATTTCGTATTTCCCAGTCAGATGTGCTATTTCCCTGCTTTTGGATCATTGCCTCTGCAAATGTACATGACAGGCATTCACTGGAACGAGTAAATAGTCCTTAGTTGAAAAGATGGCTGTCCCCAGTTCATTATCACAAAAAATCATTTTGCCCATATGCTGAAACTGGATAAAAGTGATGAAGGTTTCCGGAGGACATGTGTGGTCTGGTTCGTGAAGCTACATAGTGCCCAGGAATGTGACTTTCCACCAGTCTCTCTTCTATTTGAACTTGCTTTCCTCATGTTTTATCTGACAGAATTATTTTTTCTGGGTTCTGTACTTACAAAGGGCTGAAGCATTTTCATAACACTTCAAGGGAAACAGCTTGAGGGAAGTGCACGGGAAGAGACGAATGAACGCAGGTTCCTACGATGAAAAATGTCATGCAACATTAAGACACACAGAACTGCTCTAAAAACCTGAAGTTACAATCTGCCTTTTAGGTCTTACAGAACATAAGGTACATCTGATCTTCAGGAAATGTTGTACCCATTCCTCTTTACCATCTCTTCTTCTATTGCAAAGAAGATGCTCAAAAAACCCCAGGCAGTCTTCCTCTGTCTACTTCCTTGACCAGCCTAAGGTCAAATCTAGGTACAGAAAGCTAAGAAAAAAATCAAAGTTCATGAACAAAACAAGACATTGTAGTGTCCAAGGTGTATTTTCAAATGCCAGAAGTCATGAAGTCCATGAAAACTGCTGTAAAGTCAGTCTGTGGCTAATCTACTTTAGGTGCTCCGAGAGATATTCTGGTGATGGGCACCAGTATAATACCCTAAAATTGATAGCCTAGATTTTTATAAATGATGGGAGCTGCACTCTGCCCTAAGGTTAGCAGAAGTGCGACGTGCTCAGTTTTATTGATGTTGTGTTTCTTTTCTTTTCTTTTCCAACAGTGAATACTGTTTAAATTACAGAAGAAACTTCCACCAGTCCTGATAATAGGGGTGGGGGATAAGCCTGGCTTGTAATTTTGAGTAATATATACCCCTCACTCCAACACTGCAAGATATTAGCTCAAGGCTTGTCAGCCTCTTGGGTTTTAATTAATGAAGTTCCTGTTAAGGACATTTTTTTCATCACTTGCTCTATTCCAACACATTTCTTTCATTTGAAACCTGAGCGCTCTGCCAAGCAGGCCCACAATGTCAGAAGGGGAGGGAGAGCCTGTCTAAACTACAGTCGTCTCTCTGTTCAACTTGATTCAATTTAGTAGAATTTCACTTTGTCGAATGACAAGATGCTGTATTTTGACAGTTGCCTATTTATGCTAAAGTGGAGGCATAATAAAATCAGTTTGGCGTCTGGCTCGCTTAATCTGCAGCTTTTACTTAAGAATCTGATGATCCTTTTTTGGTTTGACTGACATTACTGTTTAGTTGTTTAGTTTCTGATTTGTCGTGTTGGACTGTTTTCCCTTTTTTTTTTTTTTGTGATTTTTGTGTGTGCATTTGTGTGATTTTTTTTTCTGTTAAATAAAAGCTTTCCTAAGAAACTGGCATTTTCTTCCTCGGACACACCCTTCCTCAGCTGCAAATCTAAAAAAAGGAGACAGCATTGTTAAAAGGAAAGAATTTCTTGTATATTTTTTTCCTTTAAAACTTACTGGAAAAGTTAAATGCAACGACTGAAGAACTGCTACAGTTTTAAAGGAACAAATTCTAAACCTGCAAGTAAGAGGCATTATGTTACTGAGGCAAAATCCCCTCCTGGCTTTGATGTGAAGTTGGTCTGATGGTAGGCTGGCAGATCATATGCTGGTATGTGTCTGTGCTTGCTTTTTGGGGTCCCCACCATAACATGTGACCACCTCCCAGTAGCCCGTTGAGAGACATGACTGGCATTTGTCATCTGCTGTCTGTTCCTCCTCGTACTTTCCCCAGGAGACAAGTGTGTGCAATAAGGGAGTTTGCTTTCACAATAATATTTTAAAGTGCTTGTTGATTGTCCTGTGTAAGAGGAGGCAGCTGAGAGGTAGACACCTTGAATTCCAGCAGAAGACGGTGAGTTTTGTGATATTCATTGATTCCTGGGTAATTTTTTTCTATAACTCAGTCCAGGCATTGGAAAAATCTTTGTTCTTAACCTTATTGCCCAAAATTACTTGAGCCAGAATGTTTTTTTTGTTGTGTTTTTTTTTTTTTTTTTTTTTTTTATCTTCATCCTGGAGTTTATTTTGGATAGGGAACCCTA
The DNA here is from genome assembly GCF_000691845.1 of Merops nubicus. Classification (NCBI taxonomy): domain Eukaryota; kingdom Metazoa; phylum Chordata; class Aves; order Coraciiformes; family Meropidae; genus Merops; species Merops nubicus. The sequence continues at coordinate 54,633 of NW_008622251.1, read as the reverse complement.
GGAACCAAAGCCCTGAACTGAGGCAAGTCACACCTGACATTGTGCATTAAAAGCAACAGTTTTCCTTCCTCCCCAGAACTGTATTTCTGGCAGAAAGGAGACACAGCCTTTGATCTCAAGCCCCAGAATGTAACCCTCCACATTTAGTCTCTTCCCAGCATTTGCAATCCCAACCTAATTTCTGAGCTGAACCAAAGAGCACTTGTGTCAGAGCATGTCTGTGGTCCTCTCTACCTCAAGGCAGAAAGATTTTGAGAAGGAAGAATTAGTAACCCTGGTCTTGAGCTCTTCTCAAAACAAGACCTGCCTGCTGAAACAATCCTTTCCACGGGGTAGGACTCTGAAAGATGGATCACTGAGGAGCTATGCTACTCTCCCCTTACTTCTCTTACCTGGACAATCAAAGCGTAGACCTGGGCCTCAATGCCCTAGTAAGCACCTGCTCAGCCTAAGGGCCCTGGCTCTGGTCTTGCAAAGTCTAAATCAAGCCTTGTCCTGTACAGACAGAGAAAGATTTAAAGGAATTTCTGCAATCCCATCTCTGTATTCTTCATGCCCAAGGTGGTCTTAGATTTTGACCTTTCCTCTGGAGTTTTCTGAAGAATCAGTCCCTGTGTTGATGTACCTCTAAAAAAAAAACCTACCAACCCAAAGTGGAAACCACACACTTAAACTCATTCATTAATCACGTGCTTTATTTAAACGAAAAAAAAGCAAGAAGCTGTATTTTATGATCTCTATATCAATTCCACTGCAAAACCAGATTTTGTGTACCTTCCAAACAAAGCAGTTTGACATGGTCCTAACTAATGATGGCCAGAAATCCCTATTCATGCCCAGGTACCCTGTTATTCCAGTTCTCATCACAAGATTGTCTTTCAAGCTGAGCACTTAACTGCAGCCCTGTCATCTGGAGGGAGGAAAAATATTGGTCTCCAACTTGTTTTCATGCCAACCGTGAGCAGGTTCCACCCTCCAGCCCTTGGTCCCAGAGCTGGGCCCTGTGCTGAGCTCTCCTTCAGCAGCATGGCTGCCAGGGCACAGCTCTGCACCACGCAGCAGTGATAAAGCCTTTCACAGGATGGCAGCTGTTAGAAAATGGAATGGGAGCCTATAATTGCACAACATATCAACTGGCTTTACTGAGGCCTGCATCAGAATCTCCTTCAGATTTGCAGCTGGCGGTCATTTGTGTCGTTTGTCTTTTGTTACATGCATGTTGCCCAAGAATTACAAACAGAAAGTAATTTTAAGCTCTGAATTCATGCTGAGCCATCTCGGGGATGTCAGGCTGGACGACATCACCTGAATAACCTAATCTGCACCCCTGTGGTAAAGATATAACAGATGCGAAGCCTGGGAGGTCCCCTGAGGGCCTTTTCTATGCACAAATCCAAACATCATTGGCTACGTTCCCCAACACTCAGCAAAAAAAAATCACATCTATAGCTCAAGAAAGCATAACAACTTCAAAACAATAGTATTGAACAAGATGAGCCCAGGAGAGACTCAAGTCATCACCAGTGGTTTGGGCACCTTCTGTTGCAGGACACTGGCTAAGTGAAAATGTCCAAGGAATCTAGCCAATGCACAAAATTATTGCAAATCTGATATGGAGATTTTTTTCCTTAGCCTTGTAACACATGAGTGGTTTAAACCTGAGGACAGGAGCAAAGAGAAATGAAGAGGGAAGCAACCGTGCACCTGACCTTATGTCCCACGTCAGACTGTTGCCAATCTCTGATGAATCTGAGAAAAATAGGGAAAAAATAAACACCAAAAATCAGCAGCCAAATTATTCATCAAAGGTGGGAAGAAAAATCTTCTTGGCCTCTCTAGGCATCCAGTGGAAACCCTGAAGCATGGAATTAATTAAATACAAAGAAACATAATTAATTTAATTAAATGCAGTCCTTTTAAAAAGGTTTGCTCTGATTAATGCCTGCTTCTACAAAAGTTTCTGAATATATTTAACCCTATTCCCAAAGACGTTCGCAGAATGTTGAGTAGAGCAGCTAAAAGTTCACTAATATGAGTGCAAGTGAATACCTTGCACTGGTGGTGTGAGAGCAGACACAAGAAATGCCATTTTAAACAAAACACTGAGAAAAGAGATCAAAACATCCCTCAGTTTTAATACCTTCTGGGGTCAGAAGGCACCACTCAGATCATCTAGACTGACTCTCTGCATAATGCCAACCACAAAACCTCACTGTGTGATTCTCACATTAGGTCCATTAGACTGATCCAGCCAGATCCTACCACCTATTTACCACAGCATAAGGGTTGGTGGGTTTGATTTTCATACATCAATTTCACCCTCTGATAGCACTTGGCACGAGTTGAGCTCAAATTAAGTCAAACCATTTCCCAATTAAGTGGCAGACCTTATCATATCATTGGTCTTAATCAGTTCCCACACAGAAAAAAAAAAACCATTAAATAAAGCATCCTAGCTGAAAGGTTTGCAAATAAGTCTCAGCCACCTCCAACAGAGTTTGGGAAAGGTAAGGGTAAGGTTCAGAGACTGGCAGTTACCATCGTGGGGCCATGTGTTCCAGGATTTAGTAGATGTGCTGTATCACCTTCAAGATCTGGTGGAAATGGCTGCTGGTTTTTTTCTTGTTTGTTTATTTTTGGACATTTTTTTTTTTCACCACCAGGGCAAATTTTCTCCATATCAGATGTGCCTATGAATCTGAGTGTTGCTGTTTTATCTGTTGAACACACTGAATATTATTTGAGCAGAATTCATAACGTCATCAGATCACTACTCTTAACACTACGAATATTTTTGCTTTCTTATGAATGAGATTAACAAAATTTTTAAGAATGAGCATTGTGATTTTATGGCAATATTGACAGTTTTCCAGTGTGCTTACTTATCTGTGAGAGATACTATAAATATGAAGAGACTTGTTATTTTTGATTCAAGCTCCTCTTTTTGGTGTTAATTCATCTATTTTTTTTTCTTAGTCAAAAGTGAAGCAAATGTTAATAACCTCTACCTCCAGATAGGAAGCAGATGCAAGAGATCTTAGCTGTTCTTCTCAAGGCCTGTTATGAGTTTGGGCTCAAATGTCAACACGAGTCAAGATTTTACTTTTAGTGACAGGTTGGTTTAGTTTGGCTATTTAGTATCGGTTGAAACACTGTAAATCCCCCTTAGAGGCAAAACACTGACTCCTTAACAGAAAATTGTTCTAAAAGCCTTAGTGAAATTTTCCAAAGTATTTTGTGTGTTTTCTCCCCATTTCCTTGAAATTGCAGTGCGAAGGAATTTTATCATCAAAGTGAGCAGAACTGGCAAGGCATGAATGAAACAAGCCAAAGAGGCTCCCGATTGTGTCTGTCTTTGATGAGATCCATACACTGCACCTATGTGCTCTGGCTGCAGGGAGATCCCAGCTGTCAGGCCAGTGTTTCATCTCCAAATTTCCATTCCCCTCCAGACCATGCAGAAGTGACTAGAACTTGCCTAGTTTTCATACAATTAATTGGGTCACTTTTATGAAATCTTTTTTTTTTTTTTTTTGCTAAAGGGTTATTTTGGTTTGCTGGTTTGTTTGATTGTTTTTTTAAATTTTTTCTTCCTCACTGCCCATGTAAGCAGCTGTTGGCTTGTACGAGGACAAACTTCCACAAGGCTACTTGAACAACAGGGCACCCCATGTCCTTGCAACTCGAGCTAGGCAGATATAGCTCTTTTGTGAAAAAATCTTAAAGCTGTTACTTTGCAAAAAAATGCAAGTAAACAGTTAGAGAACTTCCTGGAGGAATGGCAAAGTGCAGGTTTAAACCCTAGCTGTGAACTGGGCAGAGCATGGATTTCATTTGCACAACTCAAGCAGTAGCAGTGAGCCCTGGGCAGGCATAAGTTGACTGCAACATCACAAGAGGGAAATGCATTTACAAAGCTCTCCCATTTTTGAAGAGGCAGGATTTGCTGATGGGATTCTTGTTAAAAATGGTCCAACCAAAATTCTGGTTTATCAACTGAATTCTTGGCATAGCTTCTGCTTGGCAGTGGGGCAAAGAATAACCCCTTTATTCATCCTACACTGTGCTCATCCCACCTGAGCTGAGGTGATACCAACACCAAGTGCTAGCTCCAGGTATCAAACAGGTAACAACCCAGCAACAGCCTCTAGCAACACCCAGCTGGACCATTATAACCTTGCTTAGACCTTCAGGTTATACTGTGTCGTTACAACTGAGGCATAGGAAGACTTAAACTGTCATCAAGTGGATTTGGATTTTAGAGTGGGTAATGGCTTTAAACTGAAAGAGAGTAGATTTAGACTAGCTGTGAGGAGAAAGTTGGGGGCAATGTGGGGGGTGGTGAGGCACCGAAATAGGCTGCCCAGAGAAGCTGTGGATACACCCTTCCTGTAATTGTCCAAGGCCAGGCTGGATGGAGCCTAGAGCAACTTGATCTAGTGAAAAGTGTCCCTGCCTGTGGCAGGGGTGTTGCCTAGATGATCTTTAAGGTCTCTTCCAACCCAAGCCATTATATGATTCTATGTATGAACACCACAACACAACTTAAACTCAGACATAAGCCAAAACAAATTCCCTCTGCCCAATCTTCTCCTGAGCTAGATTTCACTATCTGTGAAAACCTTCATGCCAAAGGCAATTTTTTGCATATCTCCCTCTGCTATCTTGTTTCACTTTCCATTCCCTCCAAGTGAGTACCAATTACCAAACCTTGCTGTTCTCAATTCAGGCATACTTGGGAGCATCTTTCTTTTGATTTGTTCCAAAAGGACCTGGCAAATGACACTGAAGAATTATTTGACTTGGACTTTCACTTCCACAGTCAGCCACTCTTGCCTACAGGTGACAATAGGAAAAGGGATTTTGTGGGCCTGTGCTAATGAGACCAGCCTGAGCTGAGGATATTTCATTAATGTTGATGGCAAAGGAGGCACAACTGTGCCAAATGACCTTCCAGTCACTGCAGGGTGTCTGCAAAAGACTCTGAGATCATTTACCTGCCTGAAGCTCTCAAAGCTTCAATAAATCTGAGACCAGAGGCAGCTTTAAAAGGAACAAAAATTCACTTTTCTTCTAGCTGTCAAAATCCCATATAAATGATCAGGTGGCAGGAAAAAGATCCTGTTACTCCTCTGAATTTGATCTTTTTTTTTTTTTCCCAAACTCCAAGCTTTACGTGAATTCTCTTCCCTGGGTTTAAAAACAAAACAGAGCAGAAAGCTGCACACAGATGTGACACGGGGCAAGCATTTCACAAAACACAAGGAGGAGGATGCACTATTTCACATAGAGCCTGCAGCATCCCGTTGGTACCAAATGCTTTGCCAACAGGATGGCAAGAACTTAATTTTGAACTTTAATGTCTAATGTCCTCACAACAAGCAGTTGTGAGACCATGCAGACTGGTGAATGTACTGAACTTGTTTTCCTTGTCTGTGTATTTATAGGTCTGTCTACACAGGGAAGCTGCTATGAAGTGAACGGAGGTGTGAGTTTACAGCACACGCTTTCTTTTGCACTGCCATCTCATGCAGACACACTTTCTACATTTAAGTGTGAAATAAGTTGTTTTCCTGTGCTTTGGGGCACTGAGAAGAGATTTTGAAATCCTCAGAGGCTTTGGACAGCCATATTACTTGCCCATGTGAACTGCCTAAGAGTTAGGCACCTCACTGCTATTTATGCCAACAAAAAATCTGTTCCAAAATCTCAGCTCTACCCCTGTCTGATTTAGTGCTTTTTGAAGACAATGCAAACACAGGATAAATAACATAGGATTGCAGTAAAGACTGTACTAGGATTAGAAACTTGACATGCTTATCCTATATGAATAAGAATGAGATTTGCCATTGAACTGGCTGTGATGAAAAAGCAAGAAAGATTTTGAGAATATTTGGAAGCTTTTCCCTCACTAATATATAGAAAGCAGATACTGATTCCTAAATAATTACTGAGACAAGAGGTATGTTTCAACTGGAAAGCACAAAGCATCTGACTGCAAACATGATACATGGGAAGAATGACTCATACAAAAAGGGTTGATTCAAAATGGAATTATTTACTCTTGAAAGTGTCTGTTTATGGGATGACTTGAATGAAATATTGAAACTAAGGATTATAATACATTTACACTAAGCAGGAGATTCAAGGACAGATGTTTGAAGGAAGAGGGAATGTTTGACATAGGGGAGGGAATGTTGTGTTACTGCTAGAACGTGGTCTTGTAGTCCAGAAAACAAATCATGATTCTGTTTGCTAAGGTTTTGCACTGAGAAGACTGTATGTATCTGTCTTTTTGGATAAAAAAATTTTCTGCTGTATCTCTATTCCCCACTCTACCAAGTCAGAAATATAGTAATTCTCTGGGTTTTAGGGTTGTTGTGAGGATTAATCCATTGATTTCTGTAAGCACATCCTGAGTTCCTCAGATGATGTCAGCATAAGAATTGAAGGAGGCATTGTTTTACAGAAAGAATAAATAGTCAGGAAGGATTTTGGTTCAAAGGATCTGGAGGCAAGTAGCACAAGCATCCTTAAGCAAAATTTAGATGACTTCACTGCTGATGATAAGGGGGTATTCAATAGTTTTACTCTTGAGAGCAATGAATATGGTTGAGGAGGACAGGACTTCTTTTATTAACCAGAAAATCTGTTGGGGCAGTATTATAAATGACAGGTTTTTTTAAAGAATGTACCTTTATTAAAAAAAAAAAAACAAAAAACAAAAAAACCAAAAAACATATCAGGTTGACCTTCTCTAACATAAAAAGTTCAAAGTATAGAGATGACAGGATCAGCACTGAGCTGTTGCAAGCCCAAAGCACCTAGCTCGTGGTCCTCGTCCTACACAACTTCGTGTCCAGCTTGTCTACATACTTTCTGTGTGACTTACAGTGGAGAACAGCTTTTAGAATCACCTTTTCCTTCTTAAAGTTGGTGGACAAGGTATTTAATTTATGGCAAAGGTTTCACAAAGCCCTTGAGCGGCAATACAGCAGCTAAAGGCAATGGGTCTGAGATAGTTATTTTAAATTGCAGCATCTTTCATCTCAGACTATTGTCAGATGTCATTCTCTTCTTCAGTCCCCTTTGTGTTTGTTAAAGTATTATACTAAACAAAATAGTAAATATTAATAAATCAGAGGGCCTGCCATATCTTAAAGGGATTCAGTACTAGGGAAAATTTATTTCTATGACAAAATATTGCAGAACTAGAAAAAGCATTACAGGGCAACTTGAAGTTCTTCCAGAGTGTTTTTCTAGGTCTGCTTGTGAGAAACAGCAGTGTACATAGTGATCACTGCCATAAACCATGTCTTAGGTTCTAGGTGGGGTTTCAGCTGCACAAGCATTACGTAGGGTAGGTTCATCCCACTGAGATGAGGTATTGTACAGAGGTATTGTCCCTCAATGCTCCCTATACCATCAGTGAAAGAGACATAGTCTGTTGACCACATTAGGAAGTCTAATCTAACTACATACATACATTAACTTGGCAGGCCTTAGAATCAGTTGAGATGATCTGGACCCATATGCATTGGTTTAAATGAAACTCTTACAAAGTTGTGTCTGTTCTTATAGGGCCTGATCTAGTGATCAATAAAGTCAGTGGAACATACATATGCTGACTTATAAGAACTATCAAAAAGCCAGCAGTACCTACAGCTAATACCTAAGGCAAAACCAGGGATATGAAAGTGATGGTTATGAAAAATTAAGACTGAACACCTCTATGGTCTAGGGAGCTACTCTAGGTGAGGTTTATTTTAGGTTAGTACGTTCTGAAGGATTTATTTCTTTTGAAAAGTTGTTTCAGAGTTTTCTGCTCTGTTCTGAAGGATATAGGGGATTCCCACAACACTCTGTGAGAACAGCCAAGATTTTGGTTTATCCTGCTGTTTTGTGGTACGTGTCCCAAAGATGAGGCTTTTCAATTCAAAACAGTGTATGGAAAAAC
>NW_008622251.1:34380-46645 GCF_000691845.1 Merops nubicus | reverse complement strand
AGGGAAAAAATTCACCCTTGTCTTTAGTTTTTGAGATGATATGTCATAGTCTTTGTAGTTAAAGTGCTTTCACTAGCAATCTGCTAAGGAAAATACGAAATTGGAATATTAAAAAGTGGAAATTAGACATTTGCCTTTTTAGATACATAATAAACAGTCAAACTTGATTAGTTTCAAAAGAAATGCTAAGTACCACCTACCAGTACTGCATCCAAAATGAAAAGAAACCACGGAAAAGGTCTGCAGCGCAATGTGCTTGGCATGCACACTGCTTCTTGGAGTCACTCTTCATAACTGTTCAGGGCAGGATTTTCTATGACATCTCTTTTTGTTTGCACAGTAATCAGTCACTCAAACATGCAATCAGTCCTCAAAAAAAAAAAAAAAGAGGAATTTCGTTTATGCTGTGAACTCCAGATCACGTGGAGAAGGACCATATTCGGTTCATCCAAGGAACATGGTTAGATACCAACATTAAGCTAAGGCATATATATATATATATATATCTCCAGTACTAAAGTCAAGTCCTGTTTAATATTATAAAAATGCATAGCCTTTTGCATTCTGTACTTCTGCCAAGGCCTAGGAAAACCCTAGGGTGCTATGTGTACAGACAGACGATGGCTTTGTCCTGGCTTGTGTCCTGCATCTTCTGTCTTTGTACTTATTATATTGACTTTGTTGCTATAGTACAGTAAAATATTACAATATTCTCTATTGTAATACTGTTAAGTTCCATTTTCAAGAAGAGAAGCTGAAGACATAAGCAGTGCAGCCAAAGACACGGACATTATTATCAAGGAGCCAAAGCTAACCCATTCTACTGAGACTGGAATTTTTCAATGGAAAAACTATCTTGAAGTGCAGAGAAATGCAGAAGTCCTTGATCTTCATATAAAACTATTATTCAGGATAGTGGGGATTTTAAGGAGTAAGGATCAGCTTCTGCTGTCCTCCTCATGTTGTTTTATAGCCTACATGATGTCTTACTGCCCCAGGAATAGGAAAGTACCTTATTGGCTAGATGAATGCCTGCATAGAAGAAATCTGTGAATCAAAGATACTTAGAAGAAGAGTATAAGCAACCTAAAATTACGAAAGATTATTGTCAAAAAAGGATTATTTTAATCAAAGTCACACAGTGGCAGTAGAAATAAGGATGTTTCTGCAGCTCTGCTCCATGTAGTGCTCTAGTTAACATGTTACACCCACTCCCAACTCCAAATTGTAAAAGAAAAGGATGGAAGGAGCCTTGAAAAGTCATCTAGTCTATTGTGGGAAACCAACCTTAGGTAAGTGTTAGCTATATTATTCCTAAAAGGACTTGTTTTACCTGTTCTTAAGCACCTCCTGTGCTGGAGATTCCACAGCCTTGCAAAGCAATCCATCTCAGTACTTAATTACACTTATGTTTACATTTTTCCCCACAGGCTATCCTAAATCTTTCTTGCTGCAATTTAAACCTATTACTCCTTGTTCTACCTGCACTAGATGCAATAGTTTACTCCCTTCCTCTTCACTGATAATTTCATGTACCTGAAGACCATTATCACATCTCCCTGCAATCTTCTTTGAAGAAGAGACTAAATAATCCTAACTCCTTCAATCTGCAGGTCATGTCTTCTAGAATTCTTACCATTCATGTTGAACTTTTATGTGTCTTCTGCCACTGGATTACATATTTCTCAAATTGAACACAGTAATTAAATGTAGCCAAACTAAATACAATAGAAGGATTACATCACATGTTTTATTAATAATATTCCCTAATGTCCTTGTCAAATAGCAGCCTAATTTTTACCAGCCATTTCTTTATTTTGTGAAAATTAGTTTAATTCTACTTTGGTGCCTGAACATACCTTCAGAATTTGCTTTTAGATGTCTGCATAATTCACGATGCATCTATTTAATGAGCTTTCTCTCTCCTCTACCATCAGTTCGTTTATGAGGGCATTGAATGTTACCACAGAAGACTACTACAAAACTCTGCTCATGACGTATTTCCTGGTAGAGAATGTAATATTGGCAACCATTAGTTTCTCAGCAATTTTCTTTCTTCCATGTATTACCACTTTTACTTGCTCCAAAGAACGTTGTTTAAAACAATATCAAAAGTTTATTAGAGGCAAAATAAAACATCTATGGTTCTCCCTTATCCAAAAGGTCTGTTGCTGTGGCAGAAAAAGAGTTTGGTTTGGTTTGGCAATATTTCTTTGAAAAAAATCCACAAGAGCAATTTTTCCTCTTGTGCTGTTTTGCAGGCACTGTAATTCTCACTTACCAACTCTGGACCACAGAGTCACCTGAGGCTGGGGTTTTAATGGGAGACCTAAACACCTCAATTTGCAGGACAAGTTCCTCAAGTGCAGTGTTCCTTTGCTTCCTGACCCCCACATTATCCACCTTGACTGTAACAGTGTAAGCAGACTGGAAGCCTGTTATATATCTCCATATTTATCTAAAGATGATGATATGGAAGTTGTTTCAATACCAACTGCAGCCCAAGCTTTGACTTCCAAATTAAGATTAAAAAAAATGGATTTTTTAAAAAGTATTTTCTGCTTTTCAGCTAGACCTGAGTTATGCAGGGTTGGAAGTAGCAGCTGTGCTCCTGTTCTCCCAGCAGCTGACCTGGATTATGCATCCCATTGGGTGCTGCTAACAAGGGGGCTGCTGCCCCTGCCCCCACCCCAGCAGCACCAGCTGTGGGCTTTCTGCACCCGGCTCTGCAGACAGATGTGCAGTTGCTCAGCTGGATCTGAGCCAGCTCTGATTTGAAAGCTGAGCAGCTTCATTAGGGCAGTGCTGTGCCTAAACAGATCCCTAAGTCGTGAGGGAAGAGCTGGGCTGCTCTCGGCGAGCTGCGTGCTGCTTTTGGATCAGAGCAGCTTCATCTGCAGCCGTGCCTTAGTCCAGATGATGCGAGTGCAGGTCTGCTGTCTGTGAAAGGCTCTGCTAACAAATTCACTTTGCAAAGCATATTCAAGCACTGGCTGCACCTTCTTTTTGGAGAGAAAAAGAATCCATATCCATTATTTCAGTATATGTAACAGGACTATTTAAAACACTTTTAAAATGTTGTTCTTTCATGTCCCTGAATGTCCTTTTAGGCAACCAACCAAGTGTTACTTTTTTTTTTTCCCCATACCAGATGAAGACAGTGAGGGGAAATGGGTTTTATATTGCAGGGTGGATTCCAGCCCTGGTCTCTAGTCAGTGGCCCTACAACATACAACTGCTGGATTGTGGGAGAGAGGTTCAGTTATTGGGACACTCCTGTGTGGTTCCCAGGAGAATGAGAAAGCAGAGGAGGAGAACTCCACTAGCCTGCAGATATCTGCAAACTGTGATATCCTTGTATTTGACCTTTATTTAATGAACACACCCTAAAAGTCCATGTTACCCACCACAAACCCAGCACAATAAGCTACTCCATTCCAAAGATCTTGACACAAAATCCCCAAAGAGCAACCAGCTACTTATCACATACATTAGAAAGCAGAAACTACTCTTCAAAAGTCCCTAGGAGGAGGAGAAGCTAATGGCTCACAGATGTCCCATTGCTTCCCTGCAGAATTACCACAACTGGGTGCTCAGCTGGCTCTGGGGCAACTCAAGAGAGTTGGCTTCAGCTCATCTACATCTCCCCAGATCACTAATTTGGAGTCTCTAGGCATCAGTGTGGCAAGGCAGCTGCTGCCACAGGCAAGGCAGAGGATCCACACCTGGAGAGCTGGAAAACTGTATGTAATTCAAGAAGCTACACGGTCACCAAGACAACGTATGTGTCCCTGAGCTCAGCAGCATTGCTGAAAGTAACTTCCAGTCTTTGAATTTCACATTCTCAAGCTGTATTTTGCTGCTTGACTTGCCACCAACGTCCAGGAACAGGAGGGTGAGAAACTTCTGCCTGTCATGTAATGGCCAAAGAAGGGAGTCTGCCTTAAACTCATTATTAACCCTGGGACACGTCCTGTTTAATCCTCATGATGCAAAAAACAGAGCAGATTTAGTTCACAGTACATTTGCAAAAAAGCTCAGACTATACAAACAAGCATCTTGCAGCAACTGCAAGTACAGGCAAGTTCCAGAAAGTGAAAAAATAGTCTGATGCATGTCATCTTGTGGTTTTTTGCTAGATTAATGAAAAGCCCACACAGTATAATTATGTTTACAATAAGCTTACAGGAGTTTTCCCACAAGGTAGGGGAGAGTCATAGAGAGATCAGGTTAAACCAATTATTTAACCTTTACAGAGCTAAACTTGCAAGTATATCAGAGGGAGGGAAAATGGACTGTTTTATTGGTTGCTTATGACAATTTATTAAGCTAGTTGGTCTCCTTTTTTATTCCATCATGCTGCAAGACTATATCCTGGCAGATCCAATTCAGATGACCAGGAAACAAATTGTTGGATGACTAGATGACTTAAATACTCCACTGCTAGCCCAAGTTCACTTTTTACTGCCATGAACGAGTCTCCTCACCAACAACCTAACATGTCTGCTAAGGGTCTTCACAGAAGACAGCATCCAGGTTGAGGGATTTTGATGACAGAGTGAACAACTAAATTATTGAGCTGGACTGGAAGTAGTTGCATTTGCTAAAATCAAGATTTCCTTTCCTGGAGCTGGTCTTCTGGGCTTGAAACAAGTGGGCAACAGTGGAAAGCACTGAAAAGAAAACAATATAGTATCATTTATCAGGCCTTTTGCAATGTCAGCTCTCCATTGTTCTTGCTTTAAAAAAAAAAACAAAACATACTTCTTGGCTTTCTTAATTCATCAGAGAGACATGTAGTTGTTCTGATTTAGACATTAGCATTTGCTTTGTTTATTCCAGTTCCAGTGGGCAAAAATCAAGTAAACCTGGTTAATTCAGTGGTCTACCTTCAGTTTTTCCAGAGGGTATGACAAGTTGTGATAGAGCAGAGCTTGAGAAACACAGATATAACACTCTAGGGGCTATGTTATATAGCTGTTGTTGACAAAGCATCTGTCTAAATGATCTTCCAACTAGTGCTGGGTAACTTTTTTTTTTTTTTTTGACAATTTGAAAATGTGGGGGAAAAAAAAAAAACATTACTGCTCAAAATTCAAACACTTTGGCAAACTGCACCTTGGGGAAAATATTCAGAACACTTCATGTGTTTAATCTGGATTTGAGAGCTTCTTATTTTTCACAGCAATTAAAAAAAAAAAAGGATTTTGTAACAAATTGTCATTTCTGTCAAAAAATAACTAACAATTTCATTAAAAAATGCTGTTTGAACCCCACCCAATTACCAGTTATAAAAACTGCAGCCAACATCGTGTTTTACACATCAGATAATAAATAGCTGGCCTATGAAAAGAATGTAAATGAAAACAATATCTGAATAGTCAACATGGGGCTCTCCAGCTACTTCCTCCAAAGCCCTTGACCCGTACCTCCCATGCTGGCACTGCACACAGGTTGGGACCCACTTGGAAAGCCATCCCTCTAGCTGCTGTGGAGGCCATCCAGCAGGGACACCCCAGCCTGTGCTAGGATTGAGCACCATGTTCTGAAATGAGTGATAGGACCCTGTAGGGAGATATTAACCTTTTCCACCTCTGAATACCTCCTGGCACGCCTCTGCTTTGTGTAGAGTAGGGATCATTTGTATGGTGATTTTGCCAAGTAGCTCATGGGGTTCAGGGAGGTGCACTGCTGGGATGTGCGTAGACTGGTCCTTCCTCTGTGTCCTACAGCAGGTGACATTTGCTCTGTAGAAGGAACCCTAGTGGCAACAACCAACAATAAATTAGCTCCTGATCTACCAAAGAGCTATCTGGCCAAGACACAGTTCAGTCTGCGGGCATGGAACTGTGCATCAAAGAGTACCCAAATTTCTCATCGGCTTCTGTTCAACACAGATGAGATAATGCCTTGAATACTTCAAGAGCAAGGTTAAACATTTTCAGTCACAGAATTTCCAGTTCAGCAGCTCACTTCCTATTTGGGCAGCAAAGCTGTGCAATTTTCCAGTTGTGCTAGTCAAATATGAGGGATTTGTAATCTTTTCACACCTCTGAAAATTAGGCCAATTATCTAGATACCATAAAGGTATTGGCTGACTCAAGGGCTTATCCAGGAGTGGGAGTAGGAACAGATGTAGTAATGATCTGAGGTTTTTGTTGCATATATTCCTCTCACCATTTTAACCAAAGCAAAGTACTACGAAGTCAGGCAGAGGTACTAAGTCATCTGATGGATCACATTTTCTGATTCACCTGCTTTGCTGCAGGTGGACTGCAACAAAGCATAGGCCAAAGGTACCTGCTCATGACATGACATCTCTGAGATTATGCCCTGCATATAAGTGAAAGTAAAACATATAAACATACTTTCCTCCTTTGTCACAACAACTTTTAAGATTGCTTAAGAAATATTATTAAAACACAGTCATTTTCAGTTCATTGTGACTTTCCCAAGACTGTGCGTTGAGACTGAAATCTTCCGTTTTGTTTGATAGTTTATAACTGATTTTTTTCTTTCCTTTTTGGAGAGGAGAAATTTAGGATGAAATGGTTAGACATAGCCAAGAAGAAGACTAAATTAATTTTTGGCCTTAAATTCTGGGGACATTTCCTTTTATTTCTAATGGGAATCTCAAATTTTACAGCTGGCTGATTGCTACAGATGGGATGAGGCTTTTGCATTCCCCATGAGAATCTGCCCAAAACTGGCAAAGTTTCAGGCTTTTGAAAAACCTCACTTCACACAGTTTTAATGTTAAACAACTTCCCCAAAGCTTCATTCTGCCCAATTATTCTGTTATCTCAAGTGACAGAAGTCTGAGAGGGTGATACAGACGCTCCAGCCCTACTGATAGCCCGTGTTTGTGCCAGGACCATAACTCGTGCAGGAAAGTTACTTTTTCAGGCTGCCTTCTTAAAAAACTAGGAAATGAAACAAAAAGCGTTAACTGCAGGAAGATGCAAAGGTTAAAAATCACCAAATTTAAGAGTGCTCATGCAACTTCAGTTTGGCTTCTTGGGTCTAAGTGGTGTTCGTGCAGATTTCAACGTCTCGGTGACTTCCTGTGTTTCCCATTGACCCCAGCCTCATCCAAAGCAATGAGGCTCTGCTTTGGGAACCAAGCAGAAAATGTTCTGCATGAAGATGACTTATTTTCAGTGCTGGTATCTCAGTGCTTTCAAAGCATGGAAAGGGTGAGAAAAGAACAGAAAGGGAAGGCTCCAACCCTGACAGATTCTGATCTGTTTTAGCAAAGGACTTTAGAGCCCTAATGGCTCAATGGTTGGACTTGATGATCTTAAAGGTCCCTTCCAACCTAAAGGATTCTATGATTCTAAGGTTGTAGGAAGCACACGGTCTTTTGATTAAATATGTTGAGTTGGATTCACTTTTGTCCTTGTGTCTGCTAAGCCCATTTTTGGTCACTGCAACCAAATTCTTCCCAAAAGCCATTGGTTGTGCCTTTCTCATCTTCTAGATATCTGATAAGATCATAGATTCTGCCTTGCAGAAGCAGCCATTGTTCCTGACTGCAGCTGAACTCACCATTCAAGATCAGGCCATGCGCCTCATACTGTGTCTCCCTACATCTCACTTTTCACCAGTCTCCCTGTGCTTTGCTTCTCTGATAGACCAATGGCACTGCTCCCTCTCCATTTTGGGAAGGCTGATGAGTGAACCTTTGTGAAACCCTCAGATCCTGTGGTGGTGAACCCCACAGGAGAAGCCACAAGGAAATTAATAATTCTGTCTTCAGAATGAGATTTGTACTGTAAATAAGGCCTGGGGTCACGCTTCAGATAATAAGCAGAGAACAAAATATTGAATTAGGAGAGCATCATCCATTCTG
The DNA here is from genome assembly GCF_000691845.1 of Merops nubicus. Classification (NCBI taxonomy): domain Eukaryota; kingdom Metazoa; phylum Chordata; class Aves; order Coraciiformes; family Meropidae; genus Merops; species Merops nubicus. Next base: position 38,793 of record NW_008622251.1, on the reverse strand, counting down.
AATGAGGTGGTGGAAAGTACACTAGGTGTTCTTTTAATTAAAGACATATAATTCGTACGCACAAGGGAAATGATTTAAGGTTCATTTTTTGAGTTAAGAATTGATTTGCAACCTTAATAATGCTCTTTTAAAACAGTGTGTGGGTGGCATGTATGTTTGTTGTAGCCTGCCAGCCAGGTTTTTAAGAGGGAAGCTTTGAGCTTTCAGCCCCTGGTCATTCCTTATGGATAATTCACTACCTGCACATCCTTCCTGGAAGCTGCTACATGTATGTTACTGGTGGCTTATAAAAACAAAGCAAAACCAGAAAGATGTAATGCAATATTTATTTAAAATCCCTGTTTTGGGAAACCATTGAATCATGTCTGTCTTGAGGCATTGTGGTTCCTTTTCTAAATATTTCTTACTGAAGATATTTCACCGTAAAACAACAAGTCTTAGGGCTGCCTGTTCCAGGGCCAGGGAAGAATTGTTTGAAAGACAACTCTCAGCCTTTCAAAATTAGAAATTCTTTGTTAAAACATTCTCTATTTTCTTTAAGATCAAAACGCATTTTTTTTTTTTTGAGAACATGGGTTGTTATTTCAAGGGATTTTAAAAAACTGCCCTGTGTAAACCAATGTGGATCACTGGGTTCTTACCTATGAGGATGCTTTTTTTGTTTTTTTAATTATGACAGCAGGCACCTGGAGTTTGTCAGGGCTTTTGCCTGAACCCAGCTTCATCCTTCGTATTGATCCCACTTCCATCTTCAGATACAGTTCAGTAAAAAAATGATGTTGCACTGTGAAGTTGGCACACAAGGAAAATTTCCTGGCTGGAAATGATCTGGGTCTGTGACACTGAGCAGAAAGCTTAGGAATTAACCAGCAGGGACATCTGGAGACAGGGTTGAGGAAGGCAGAGGAGGAAACACTGATTGAAGCATTGATGTCCTACACATGTGTGTCATGGGAAGGAAGTGTCAGACACACGTGACCAGAATGGGATTGCATAAAATGAGCAAATTTGGCCAATATCTATCAACATAGGTCTCTGGCTACAACCCGCCTTGTATCACATATGTAGTGCTAAGTCATTATGGAGGTAGATACAGCCAGTTTGGGCAGCTGTGGTCTTACAGGTGCAACAAAAAAAAAGTGGGTATTGCTGTTCTCAACTCTTGTTAACTGTTGACTGTGCACATTTAGATAAAGAACATTCCCAAGAGGCACAACCCAAGTGCTTCTCTAGTGTGTCTGGAAGCCAGTGGAATGCATTTTCACTAGTAGGCAAAGTGGTGGGGTTTTTTTCCACCACTGGTGCCTCTTGACAAGCACCTACATCAGTTTTGTGAACATTTAAAATTAGAGCAGCCTAACAAAGAAAAGCATTGAGTCTCTGCAGGTCCAGCAGAAGTCACTAAAAATCAAGATTTGACCCTGCAACGTTTGACTTTAACCACCTATGGCTGTATAATTTGCTCCAGAAGAAAGATAACACTTTCCTGTCTTAGTGACGTAGTTTGAAAACTGCAGCCAAATTTTATTTTCTAATGACAGATACCAGCAGTCAGAAGGCAATTTAATGGGGAGGAAGAAGCTTGCTTCTCAACCAATGCAAAGTGCCCCCAAATCCAAAAGCAATGTCCTCTGGCTTTCTGGAGGAGGGGGAAAAAAAATCTCTTCCTCTCTGTCCACTCATTCCTGTTTCTTCTCTCCACCTTTTCTGTGTCTCTTTTCCTTTCACTAAAAAAAAAAAAAAAAAGAAGCAAGGTTACTTTCCTGCGACTCCCAGAAGAGTTTAAAATAATCCTAAAAATGTCTCCAAGAGAACTGTAAACATATCTCTCTCTGGGATTTAATTAGTAGAAAGAACTGTGCAAGTGTATATTTAAAGCAATCTAATAGTCTTTGCCATAATGAAGTCTAACATGCCAGTTTGTGTCTGAAAAAGAGAAGGGATCTGGACAACACCATTGCTGTCAAAAAAAAAAAAAAGCCAGGGAAGGCAATAAATAATATTTGCTCTGTTGTTAGTTCATCAGTTCTTATTTCACCAGCCAATACAACAAAAGCTTAATACAAAAATGTACTGCAACCTTCTTCTACCCCTCCCTCCATCTCCTGCTCTCTCTCTCTCTCTCTCTCTCTCCCTCTTTGGGATTGGCTTATTTAAAAACTATATTTCTGCCTAGGCATTCAAAAATGCTGAATGCCTCAAGCAAACTAGTAGAATAAGCATGTTTCTCTACTGTTTCTTGGCAGGGTCCACCGCCTGAGTCCTGCTTTAAATTAAAGCACATGTGGCTTGAGTTTAGCATTATCATGAAAATGAAATTACCACTTTAGAAAAGTCAAGTTATTTTGGAAGTGAAAACTGCAGGTCAGAGCCCACCAAAATTCCAAAAACTCCCTCGAAAAAATGTCTCATTGAAGGTTCAGAGCTGCTGCTGTGGACAGTGCATCCTTTTGGGTCCTGATTTATAGTTTTCCTCTTCACAGTTTCCTACATTTGTTACACACTCTCAGGAAAACCTTACAGACTTTGGCTCTATGTCACTGACTCCCTCTGCAGCTCCTCCCCTGGAAAAGGGAGAGGAAAAAATACCTATCAGACATCAACTACTTTGACCCAAGGCTCATCCTACTTTCTTGAAGCCCTTTTGAAAATTACCCTGGCACTGGTAAATACAACAAAGCCATGTTGAAGCGCTGGTTGTTCGCTCAGCTAAAACCCCTTCGTGCTATTACATTAATTTTCTTACCATCAGACAAGGGTTATGTGGAGAGGAGACAGGAGCCACAATCTCCCAGCTTGGAATGGGTTCTACTGTGCTCTTTTGCATGCCTAGAGGGTTGAGTAGGTAGCAAATCTCATCTATTGCAGCAACACGGTGGTTTCAACAGGGTTTGGGGTTTGTGTGTGTCTGCATGTGTACATCTGTATTTTGATTAGTTAGTACTTACGTTAACTTTACATTTTTCTTCCCCTCTGGGCTTGTTATCATGCAAAACTAGACACATCAGGTCAAAAATAAGAATAGATAGACATCAAGAACCATTGTTGCTGTTGAGAATGTGACAGAAGTGGTTGTTGACTTGTCACATCATGGTGGTAATAAGTCCATCTATAATATGCCACTTGCCAGAATCTGAACTGTAGCAAATAAGTGCATTGTTAAAGAAATATTGTCAGATGGGCTTGATTCTTTTGCTTCACAACATTTATTTTATTTTATTGCAATTCCACTAACTTCAGTGGAGTGAAGCCAGTCTCAGGGAGGATTGGGGAGGAGGAGTCAACCATCAACATGTCAACAGCTGAAGCTGGAATGACCAGTGTGTTGTATAATCCTGTGGAAACATGTATGATGATTGTGCAAATGGAGCTGGTAATCTGGCTAAGAAGTCAAACCACAATAACTCACCCTGTTCCCAACACACACAAGCGTGTACACTCATACACACAGAGAGAAAACTGTGTCTGGAAGAAAATAATTCTTCATCTAACAGCTCCAGAGACAGTTGGAAGGACAGAAGAATGGTGACTGCCAAGAAAATTTTCCCCAAGCTAAGAATTAGTAACACTGCCTTGCCTGTTGAGGTTTGCCAACATGACTGGAATTGGTGGTGAAGTGACTACTGATTTCCAGAGAATTTGGATCAACTCTTCGTCCCTTTTATGAAGTGAATAGAATAGAATAGAATAGGTCAGTTGGAAGGGGCCTACGATAATCATTTAGTCCAACTGCAAGAATCTCTTAGTAGGTACCTACCCCTAACTTCAAGACAGCACATCTACAACACAAGGTGAAGTTTGGCCCAAGTCCTACTATAATTTGGGAGGCAGTCAAGAGCAGAGCCTACGATCTGCACAAGTTTCTTTGTGCTTCACTGTGAGACACCACCGTTGGTCTCATCAGGTGATGCTCCTCCCTGGCAGACAAGGGATTCATCCTGAAGCTCTTGTAGATGTTCTTTTTCAAATACTTTTTTTTTTTGTCCTACCTCTATCTCTTCCAGAAGGACATTTGCTAAGTCATGACCAGGCTTTCCAAACCACCACAATGAGCAGAAGGAGGACATTGTTTCTACAGAGAGATCCAGGGGAAGAAGTGCAGGGGCAGCTCTGGAGCAGCAGCAGGGCTGGGCATGACGTGACCGAGGTTCGAAGGTCTAGAGAAAAGTATTGATGGGCAAGTGTACATCAGTGGCTATAACCACCACCTTACACTCAAACAAATCACGTCTGTGCTTATTTTTGACTAGATTGCATGAGAGAACACCTCTCAAGTTTGAAGTGGATGTGCAGGTGGGGGATTCAGAAGAGCAGCCATTTAGGCAGGGTGAAGTTTAGCAGGGAGTGAGGATACAGCTGCCTGTGGATGGCTGTGCAAGGGCTTTCCTTTGTCAGAAAAGAAACACAAGAAGC